>NW_020185335.1:823778-1028860 GCF_003031525.2 Neophocaena asiaeorientalis asiaeorientalis | reverse complement strand
GGCTCCGGACGCGCAGGCTCAGCGGCCATGGCTCACGGGCTCAGCCGCTCCGCGGCATGTGGGATCTTCCCGGACCGGGACCCGAACCCGCGTCCCCTGCATCGGCAGGCGGACTCTCAACCACTGCGCCACCAGGGAAGGCAGGCGGATTCTTAACCACTGTGCCACCAGGGAAGTTCTGTAATTTCTTTTCAATTTATTGATTATTTAAAATTCTTTTTGCTGTATTAAACCATATTTTAAATTTTATTTTTATGAGGAAATATGTCAGACTTCTCTAAGTGTGTTTTGAAAACATAATATTAAAAACAACATGTGTGTACCCACCACACAGATTAAAAAATGCCATCCCCAGTAACCTTAGCAGCTATCTATATACATCTTTCCAATTGCACACCTCTTTCTCTCTCTTAGGGGCAAATGCTTTTATGAATTTTATGAAAATATTTATGTTTTTTGTTTATACAGTTATCTAAGTATCTTTATAGCTAAGATGTATTTTTTTCAAGAATTAACTATCTCAGGCATTTTAGTTATCTATTTCCATCTTATACTAATTTATTCTCTTTTCTAAATATTGTATTTTCCCTGCATGAATAATGAATATCTTGTGATATGTCCACAATAATCTTGGAAGAAAGCAATCATTTTTTTCTTTAATTCTTCCTTTACCTAAATCCTTAGTGTTACCTTTACATACAACTTTTTTTCTTCTCCTTCTTCTTCAATGCATTCCCCTTCACTTATGTATTTTTGGACCATTTTTTGATGCTGCCTCTTTCTCATTTATGGGTGTATACATATTCTTAAATTACTTATTATGGTCTAATTATGGCATATAGGTCCAATTTCACCTGCTTAAACCAATAAGAGGATCTCTCAACCTGCTTTTCAGCCAAGTCTTATATGTCAATACATTTGTTAAGAGATTAGTATGCAGGTACCTAAAAATAAGAACTATATTTATTCTCTAACAAATGTAAACTTCTACTCTTTCTTATCAAAATTTTCCTTGCATAGTTTTTGGTTCCATTTTAATTTCCATTTCTCATCTCTATATCTATGTAACAACTTTAACATATTTTCATCTTTTAATCCAAAACTTAACTCAAATTTCATCCTTAAATTATATAGGTATTACACAATAAAAAGCTGATGAGTCTAGGTTTTTTTCATATTTTTCCAATTATCTTGTTATTGCTTTTTAAAAAACTGCACATGCTCATTTAGAGAATATGTTAATCTTCATCTGGTTTACAATAGAAAAAATGAAAACAATCAAAATGTCTAATAATTAGGACTCCTGCTAAACAAAATATAAGTATAATCCTACATTGGAATACTAGGAACCTAATTAAAATTAGTGATTGCCAATCTTACCCTTTGTTAATGACAGTCTCTTTACACAGTATATCTGTGATATGAGTCAACTAACTAAGGGTGGCCCACAACAGTTGAGTAACAAATACAGGGCTACAAAAGCCAAGTCATCACATCTTGGTCCCACAGAGGGGTTGTCCCATAAGAGGATAATTTTGTGGTACCATTCATTCTCCAGAGCTCCCCATGGGGTCAAAAGGACGCTAGACTTCTGAAACCACATCTTTGTCTAGCTTCTTCTGTCCATTCCTGCTTTCCTTACTTTCTTTTGAAGAGTATCCTCTTACTAGATCACTGCACAAGAATCTCTTTCTTGAGCTCTGCTTCTAGGGGACCCAACCTAAGAGGATTGGTGACATAAGTGGCCCTACAAAGCATGCTCTAAGGATGAGACTCTAGAGCTGATTCACTTACTGACTGGCTGTCTGTCAATAAGGACAAAACTAGTGATCAGTGATTCCTGGTATGTTGTGCAGGGCAACCGTTAAGACTTTCACCTGGGTACACTGAGATGGAATACATGTAGCAAATAATTCACTTCTTGTACAATATCTCCAGATTTTGTACAATAACAGGTAAGATTTCAGGGATAGAGTCATCAAGATATAGAAGGATGTCAAGAAACTATGTGACTATGTTATCAGACAGAACATTTCATTGAGTCTAGTGATGGCATCTAGCACAGAATATGGAAAAGTAACTTGGAGACTGGTAGAAGACCACAAGAAAGCAAGATAGTCATATTGTTGAAAGATAGTTGTGCCATAGGAGATTATTTTTAGCAGAGAATAGAGGAATGATGAATTATAAGCAACAAAAACCAACCTGAACAATACTGAGTAACCAATGTCTCAGACATATGGATATATAATGAAGAAGACAAAGAGTTTCCACTCTAGAGTGTATTCAGGGGTAGTCAAATTCTTGGTGTAGCTCCCAACAGAAGCCAGTACTGGAATAATTCCAAGAAAAGCCTGAGGACCTAAGGTAATTTTTTCTCATAGGACCAGTTCCACCAGGCACAATGGAAGGGATGAGGAAGAGCAAAAGCAGCGAAAGATCATAAGACTATGCACAGAGCATCACATGAATGACAGTTTACAGTAAAAGAAAGGAGTTTACAGGGGATAGTATTTGGGCTCATGAACAATGAAGATATAAATATGGAACATGGTGAAATAAGGAATGTTAGGGAAACGAAAAATGGCTGGTACTATAGAAGATACTTCGGATATAATATCTCATAACAACATTTTATGGTAGATCAGAAAAGACCAAGAAGCTAAATAATTTTTTCAAGGTTAAATAGCTATTAAAGAGAGGAGTAATGATTTTTACTTAGTTCTGCTTAAATCTAAACTCTATACTTTTATAATTATGCCCACCAGATGCTCTAGGTTCCAGATGCAAATTTAGTAGGACTTGTTTAAGTTGAGGATTCAGTTAAGTGTAGAGGGCTTGACCAGCAAAGATCTTTGCACAGATTCTGTTGGTGCTGCCAAAAAATTCCTAGTTAAGATATACTGGGAAAAGAGTGGTTCATTTCCTAGACTTCTGTCTTGGTAGAAATCATAAGAGCACCTAAAGGGTAGAAGAACTTTCTCAATGGAGCTGGCTGTGGCATAGACTGGCGGCTTGGAACATTAATCCCAGAGAAGTCAAAAGTCATTAATTCCCATGAAAGACCCTCTTTTACCTTGTGATGGCATCAATCTAATTCTGAAGCTTGAGGAAATATGCGTTTTGACTTTAGTTAATTAAAAAACTGAAAAATTAATTTTTGCTTTGTAGGTTATCCAGACTACTTTGCATTCTCCGTTTTGATGTTTCATTCGTACATCCATTAGAAATTGGCAAGGGCTTCAGAAGAGCAGATAAAAACTAAACCAGTTATTCTGTATCTAGCATCTTTGGGGAGAAAATTGAGATTATTGGTGGAAATGAGATTATGTTTATTGGAATAATCCCTCTCGTATATAAATAACCATTATATATCAATATTATTGTACATAGATTATATACACAGAAAAAAACCCACTAAAAATGCAACTGATCACAGTACCATTTAGAGCAAATAATTTCTTCTTAATACCACTACCTTCATTAAGAACAAAATAGAGCTGAGAAAAGTACCCTCGATAGACCAGATATGGTCAATGGCAAAGGGCAAAAATCAGAACACTGTTTCACTGTATTAATTTTTAAAGTCCAATTAAAGGTAACATCTACAACCTTTCTTCTGTTGTATTTGCCAAATATTTTAAAACATTAAACACGAAGTGCTGATTGCAACATAAGACAAAAGTTTTTGCTGCTACACTCTGCCAGTGATAAAAGCTTTCTCTCTGGGGACTTGGCTAACATTCAGTCACATGATACAAGGTACATTACACAAAACTTCTTTTTATTCCAAGGTTTTTTTCATCCAAATGACCAAATATAGCCTAATGTTACTATTATCCCTGATTTCATTCCTGCCTATAAAAGCATAGGCATGAGATTCTGAAATAATAATATTAAACAAAAAACCCCAAACAGGCTAAGTTTGTAGAAAAGTGTTTTAATGAGAAGTGTTACATATTCTTAAATACTCATCAATTTGCATATCTTCACAATTTAATTCTAGGAATAACAGCTTTCTGTATTTGGGCAGACTCTCATGTTCAGGTAGTTCAGGGTAAGGATATGAATTCATTTTTTTTTTTTTTTTTTGGCTGCATTGTGCATCTTGTGGGATCCTAGCTCCCTGACCAGGGGCCAAACCAGGGTCCTCAGCAGTGAGAGTGTGGAGTTAACCACTGGACCACTGGGGAATTCCCAGGATATGGATTCTTTTCCCACATGTACTTCCTACTACCCACCTTGCCTGTAACTAACTCTATCAGTTAGGACTCTTCTGGTTACAAGCGACCAAAACTATCTTGAACTGGCTTAGCAAAACTGTACAAGGAAGAAGTACAAAATGAAGGATAAAGATACAGTTGAAACTTGTAAAGGTTCTTTCTTATATCTATTTCCACAGGCCAGCTTAGTTTTCAAACATCACTGCAAGTCTGCCTTTTTCCACATAAAGAGAAACATGGCTGCCTAGAGCTAGAGAGTTGTACATTTCACAGCTTCAATCATAGTGTTTTAGTCCTAAACGCAAAATTATTAGGGAAGGTTCTCATTGACCTAACTAATGAGTCATGTGTCTATCCCTGGACAAATTAACTTTGCCTTGGTAGGTAAGGAACTGTGTCCAAGCTTGGGCAAATAATCCCTGAAGTACATATCCAGGACCCAAAGTGTTAAACATATGAATGGGGAAAAAATTTCCAGAAGAGATATGTTAGACACACTATCCCACAGATGCTCCCTACCCTAAAAAAACCAAATTCTCTCCCATAAGTTCATATATTAAAATTTAGCAATGTCCCTATGTATTTTTTCTGTTGAACTAAAAACAGTGACTATACAGAAGACAGAACTCATCTCATTTTATTTGGCATTTCTACCAACTTAAATTTCTGTGGGCAATGCTATAACATCTGGGTTTATTTATTTATATTCTACCTTGATCCAGAAAGAATTTAAGACAGCTGGAAAAAAAATACATTATGTAACAGAACATAAATTAAATGTGAAACAAAAGAGGGAAAAACAAGGGTGGACACAATGAAACCATAAATAATGTATTCTATATTGCAGGGATACACATTCACTATAGGTAGGTTATAAAGATTTCTGATAAGTTTCCTAATAACTGGCTAAGTTTTCTAGTAATTTTGTCAGTAATATAATTCATAATGTACATTAGGTAATGAACTAATTCTTTAAGAAGCATAAAACGCACACACAACAAATGTATATGTGCACTTCATACATGATCAGAAAGGGGCTTCTGCTGGAAATCCTCACTTAGCCTGACATATTCTTGATGTCTCTCTTCATTTATTAGGGACAAAGAGATAGGTAACTATGCTAGCAAGGGGGCAATGTGGGAGAGTTGCTACTTTAGAAGTGCTCTGTGATATTGCTCTGAGAAGAGGCTTGAGTAAATAGAGGATGCCAACACTTTGAGAATACCTGGGAGAACATTCATACAGAAGAAACAATAAGAATAAAGCCCAGAAAATGCAGCATGCTCAGCATGTTCAAGGAAAAGCCAATGTGTGTGGAGCAGAATCAGTGAGGGGTAAAATGGCAGGGCATCGAGAGGTAGAACCAGACTATGCAGAGCACTGTACACCATGATGAAGACAGGCTGCTATTTTAAGCATGAAGGGAAACCATTAAAGGGTTTTGAGCAAAGAAGTAATATGATCTGACTTTGATTTTAAAATGATGACTTGGCTGATGTGTAAAGATAGACTTTTAGGAGGTAAGAGTAAAAGCAAAGAGACAAGTTAAGAGGCTGTTACAGACGTCTAGATAAGAGATCAAAATATTTTTACTAAGGGAGGGCACTAGAGGTGAAGAAAAATGGTCAGATTTGGGATATATTTTGGAGGTAAACCTGACAGCTTTTGCTGATAGATTGAATATACAGTGAGAGAAGACTGGCAGTTGAAGAAGAGTCTCCTAAAGTTGATGGAGATAAAATTGGTTAGTATATACTTCTGCTAAAGTTATTTCTTGACAGCAAGAGATAAAAGATATTAACTATAAAATAGGAAAATGAATATTGTGTAACTTGAAAACTCCTCCCTTAAATTTCCTTTAAGGCCTCAACTGCTCATGTACAAGAATAGAACTTTTAATCACTGCAGACAATGTTACAGGAAATTTTAAAATATACTTCTACTAGTCTTACAGAGTGCCTTTTCATGCGCTAGTGTTCCCTCTTCTTAAAAAGGCCTATACAGTCATCCCTCAGTATCCATGGGGGAAGGGGGTATGGTTCCAGGTCCCCCGTGGATACAAAAGTCCACGGATGCTCAAGTCTCATATAAAATGGCATAGTACTGCATAGCTGCAGTGTGTGGCAAATTTAAGTTTTGCTTTGTAGAGCTTTCTGGAATTTTTTTTCGAATATTTTCAATCTGTGGTTGGTTGAATCTACTGATGCAGAACCCACAGATACAGAGGGCAGACTGTAGTGCAATGAGATGGCTGGGTCTACCAGACCAAATCTTCAAAGTTGATGAGACTAGAGACCTTTTAATTTTAAGCAGGTCACCTACATTGAATTTCATATGGATTGGTATTCCTAATAATAGGAATGATAAAAAAAAAGGAGAGAGGCTATGAAGTGAAGTAGTCTGGAGAGAGTTAATGAAACTCATTTTCTAAATCATGTGATGGTTAGAGTCATCTTGTAATTTAGAAATGAAACATTTGGCTTCAAAGGGAGCTAGGAAGAAAGGGGGGTAAAGGAAAACAAGTAAACTGGGTATTTTATCTAGAAGCATCAAGGGTGTTGTCTAAAATCTGCAGTTTGATTAAGATGTTTTTCTAAGAATTTCATATCCCAGACAAACAAAAGCTCAGAGAATTTGTTTTCAGAAGACTTGCACTATAAGAAATGTTAAAAAAAGTTCTTCAGGCTGAAGGACAATACAAGATCTAAGCAAAGAATGAAGAGCATGGGAAATGAAAAATGTATGGGTAAATACAAAATATATTTTCTTTCATATCTTAATTTCTTTGAACATTGTAAAGTTGATTTATAATGTGATATAAATAAAATTTAACAAAAAC
This sequence comes from Neophocaena asiaeorientalis asiaeorientalis, assembly GCF_003031525.2. Classification (NCBI taxonomy): domain Eukaryota; kingdom Metazoa; phylum Chordata; class Mammalia; order Artiodactyla; family Phocoenidae; genus Neophocaena; species Neophocaena asiaeorientalis. The sequence goes on along the minus strand of NW_020185335.1, from coordinate 1,021,798 downwards.
AAAGAATGGTGGGGGTGTAAAATTATATGTGATGTCGTATATTATTTGAAGGTAGATTGTGATAACCTAAAGATTAAATTATAAACCCTAGAGTAAACACTGAAAATAATAATACAAAAGATATGGCTAATAAGCTGAAAGAGGAAAAAAATCACATATTAAAAACTATGAATTAATTCAAAAGGCAGGGAAGGTAGCAAAAAAAAAAAAAAAAAAAAAACCACAGAGAAAAGACCTTTTAAGCAGGTCTTAAAAGAAAACAAATAGCAAGATGGTAGGCTTAACCAAAGGCTTATTCAAAGTTAAATTAAATATAAGTGGACAAAACATTCCCATTAAGTCAGAAACTGTCTGACAATAAAAAACACAAGGACCAATACTTACAAGGAGCACACATTAAACATAAAAATACAGATAGATTAACAGTAAAAGAACAGAAAAAAACATACCATGCAAGCATTAAACATAAGAAAGCTAAATTGGTTATATTCAGATCAGACAAAATAGACTTCAGAACAAGGAATATTATCAGAGATAAAGACATTTCATAATAATAAAAGATCAATTCATTAAGATGACATAACAATGGTAAACATGCATCCAACTCTTAAGAGAGCTTCAAAATACATTTCCAAATACTGACAGAAATAAAGATATAGACAAACCCACAGTCATAATTAGAGATTTTAATATCCCTTTGTTAGTATTTGATAGGAAAATTAGACAATAAATGAAATAGAAAACTTGAAAAACCAAATTGACCTAATTAACTGTTAAGTAGAGTAAACCCATAAACTGCAGGATATACATTCTTTTCAAGTGCAGAAGGAACATCCACCAATTCATATGCTGTGTCTCAATGAATTTTGAGAAGTCACAAATTTTAAAAGATTGAAAATATACAGTTTGTGTTGTGACCAAAACCAAATCAAATTAGAAGGCAATCACACAAAGATATCTCAAAAAGCCCCAAGTGCTGACATTTAAAACAACATATTTCTAAATAACACATATGTCGAATAAGAAATTACAGGAAAATCATAAAATGTTTTGAAATAATAATAAAAACACAACATATGAAAAATTTAGGATGCAGCTAAAGCAGTGTTTGAAGTGCAATCCATAGCTCTAAATGCTTTAATTAGAAAAAAAAATTCAAAATCAATCATCTAAGCTTCTATCTTAAAAAGTGGAAAAAAAAGCACACAAATTTAAATCAAAGAAAGCAGAGAGGAGGAAATAATAAATATATGAGTGGACATCACTGAAACAGAAAAACATAGCAGTAAGAGAAAACCAGAGAAATGCACATACATTTAAACCTTGTAGTTCCTAGATATACATATATAAAAATCATCACCATGTAGTGATAGCCATTGTAACGGAATTCATAATTTAAAAAACCTAAAAATAACTTAAATGTCAGAAATGAAGGAACCGTTTAGATAAAGACATCTATGTAACAAAATGCTATGCTTCATTTTTTTTTTAATGTAGCAATTTTATAGGAACTATTGTGGTATGATCTGAGATGTCAAGTTAAAAAGGCAAGGTGCGTAACAATATAAAAGGAATACTATAATATGTGTAGGTGTGTAGTTTTTAAAAAATGTGTGTGTGAGTGTATATTTTTATATATTCACATACACATAAAATATCTTGGAAACACACACCAGAAACTGGTGATAGTGGTTGCTTCTGGAGAAGAGGCCTACGTGGTTTGGATACAAGGGTAGTATTATGTTTCACTTAGTACTGTTTTCCCCTTTAGAATTTAATACTGTGGAAACATTCCCTATTCAAAAAAATATATATATTTGGCTGTGCTGTGTGGCTTATGGGATTTTAGTTCCCTGACCAGGGATCAAACCTGGGCCCTCGGCAGTGACAGTATGGAGTCCTAACCACTGGACCGCCAGGGAATTCCCCCCAAAATATTTAAGTTAAAAGAAAAAAAAAAAGGTAGGAAATATCATTAAATAACAAGAAGAAAAGCAAAAAGGATTGAAGTCAGAGGTCCTTGATAGGTTACAGTTTGGCTTTCATACATACGGAGTCTCCTTTGAGGAAGCAGGCCATTGTTTACATAGGATAGCCAGAAAAATCAAAGAGCTTCTGTGACCATTTTCTCTTTACCCTTACAGTTGTGTCTAAAGCAAACATGGCAACTCCTTTGCTATATATATACCTAAAGGGATTAAAAAGGTACAGATGGACAAGCTAATAGGAGTCTCTATTTACTGATAAAGTTACCCAAACTCAGGCATCTTTCTTTGAGGCTGCAGATTCTATCCAAGGTGCCATGTATCCTTTGTTCTGTATCTAGGATGGAGAATAAAAGGAATGGTACACGAACTGTTTCATGACCACATACACAGTGTAGTCATGAAAGCTAGCAGTCAGAACTTGTTATTGTGGTGTTTTCACTGTGTCAAAAACACAGATAAAAGCAATTTTCAGGAAGTAAAATAAAAATATTGACCTTGCCTTGCATAAAATGTTTGAATTCTCCAGAATTTAAAATTAAAGTTACCTTCTGTGTTCAGAACTACAATAGTGTGACTCTATTTATAGTTCTCTAAACAGCCATCTTCTATTTTATCTTCTAGACTAATTTCACATCTCTGATTTTGTTACCTTCTTCTGAAACAACGTTTTTAAACTGAAGTATAGTTGAGGTACAATATTATATGTTACAAGTGTACAATACAGTGATTCACAACTTTTAAAGGTTATAATCCATTTATAGTTATTATAAAATATTGGCTATATTCCCTGTGCTGTACAATATATCCTTGTACCTTATCTTTATACATAATAGTTTGTACCTCTTAGTCTCCTACCCCTATATTGCCCCTCCCCCTTCCCTCTCCCCACTGGTAACCACTAGTTTGTTCTCTGTATCTGTAAGTCTGCTTTTTTTGTTATGTACACTAGTTTGTTGCATTTTTTAGATTCTACATATAAGTGATATCATACAGCATTTATCTTTCTCTGTGTGTTTTATTTCACTTAGCATAATGCCCTCCAAGTCCACCCATGTTGTTGCACAATGAAAAAAATTTCATTCTTTTTTTTATGGCTGAGTAGTAGTCCATTGTATACATATACCTCATCCACTCTATCATATTCATCTATTGATGGACACTTAGGTTGCCTCCTTATCTTGGCAACTGCAAGTAATGCATTGGGATGCATGTATCTTTTAAAAAGAGCATTTTTGTTTTCTTCAGATATATACCCAGGAGTAGACCTGCTGGGTCATATGGTAGTTCTGTTTTTAGTTTTTTGAGAAACCTCCATATTATTTTCCATAGTGTCTGTACCAATTTACATTCCCACCAACAGTGTATTAGGGTTCCCTTTTCTCCACATTCTTGCCAACATTTGTTATTTGTACTCTTTTTGATGATAGCCATTCTGACAGGTGTGAGGTGATATCTCATTGTGGTTTTGATCTGCATTTCCCTAATGATTAGTGATGTTAAGCATATTTTCATGTGCCTGTTGGCCATCTGTATGTCCTCTTTGGAAAAATGTCTATTCAGGTCTTCTGCCCATTTTTCTTTTTTCTTTTCTTTTTTTTTTTGTGTGGTATGCGGGCCTCTCACTGTTGTGGCCTTTCCCGTTGTGGAGCACAGGCTCCGGACGCGCAGGCTTAGTGGCCATGGCTCACAGGTCTAGCTGCTCTGCGGCACGTGGGATCTTCCCAGACCAGGGCACAAACCCGTGTCCCCTGCATCGGCAGGTGGACTCTCAACCACTGCGCCACCAGGGAAGCCCCTTCTGCCCGCTTTTCAATTGAGTTGTTTTTTTGATGTTGAGTTGTATGAGCTGTTTATATATTTTGGATATTAACCCCTTATCAGTCATATCATTTGCAAGTGTTTTCTCCCATTCGGTAGGTTGTATTTTTGTTTTGTCAATGGTTTCCTTTGCTTTGCAAGAGCTTTTAAGTTCAATTAGGTTCCATTTGTTTATTTTTGTTTTTATTTCCTTTGCTTTAGGAGAAGGATCCAAAAAAAAATCTATATGATTTATATCAAAGAGTGTTCTGCCTGTTTTCCTCTAGGACTTTTATAGTTTCCAGTCTCACATTTAGTTCTTTAATCCATTTGGAGGGCTTTTTTGTTTGTTCATATATGGTGATAAAGAATGTTTTAATTTCATTCTTTTGCATGTAGCTGTCCAGCTTTCCCAGCACCACTTATTGAAGAGACTGTCTCTTCTCCATTGTATATTCTTGTCTCCTTCATCATAGGTTAATTGACCATAACAGTGTGGGTTTATTTCTGGGCTCTATTCTGTTCCATTGATCTGTGTGCCTGTTTTTGTGCCAGTTCCATGCTGTTTAGATTACTGTAGCTTTGTAGTATAGTCTGAAGTCAGAGGACATGATACTTCCAGCTCCATTCTTCTTTTTAAAGATTGTTTTGGCTATTCAGGGTCTCTTGCATTTCCATACAAATTTTTAAAAAATTATTTGTTCCAGTTCTGTGAAAAATGCCATTGGTATTTTGATAGGGATTGCAATGAATCTGTAGATTGCCTTGGGTAGTTTGGTCATTTTAACAATATTGATTCTTCCAATCCAAGAATATGGTATATCGTTCCATCCTTTTGTGTCGTATTCAATTTCTTTCACCAGTGTCTTAGTTTTTCAAGTATACGTCTTTTACCTCATTAGGTAATTTTACTCCTAAGTATCTTATTCTTTTTGATGTGATGGTAGATGGGATTTTCCTTAATTTCTCTTTCTGATAGTTGATTGTTAGTGTATAGAAATGCAACATTTTTCTGTATACTAATCTGTATTCTGCAAATTTACCAAATTCATTGATGAGCTCTAGTAGTTTTCTGGTAGCGTCTTTAGGATTTTCTATGTATAGTATCATATCATATGCAAACAGTGACAGTTTTACTTCTTCCTTTCCAATTTGGATTCCTTTTATTTCTTTTTCTTCTCTGATTGCCATGGCTAGGACTTCCAATACTATGTTGAACAAAAGTGGCAAGAGTGGGCATCCTTGTCTTGTTCCTGATCTTATAGGAAATGCTTTCAGCTTTTCACCCTTGAGTATGATGTTAGCTATGGGTTTGCCATATGGCCCTTATTACATTGAGATGTGTTCCCTCTATGCCCACTTCCTGGAGAGTTTTTATCATAAATGCATGTTGAATTTTGTCAAAAGTTTTTTCTGCATATATTTAGATGATCATATTGTTTTATTCTTCTTTTATTGTTGTTAATATGGTGTATCATACTTGATTGATTTGCAGATACTGAGAAATCCTTGCATCCCTGGGATAAATCACATTTGATCATGGTGTGTGATCCTTTTAATGTATTGATGGCTTTGGATTGCTAATATTTTATTGAGGATTTTTACATCTATGTTCATCAGTGATACTGGCCTATAATTTAATTTTTTTGTGATATCTTTGTCTGGTTTTGATATCAGGATGATACTGGCCTCACAGAATGAGTTCAGAAGTGTTCCTTCCTCTGCAATTTTTTGGAATAGTTTGATTAGAATAGGTCTTAATTCTTCTCTAAATGTTTGGTAGAATTCACCTGTGAAGCCATCTGGTCCTGGACTCTTGTTTCTTGGGAGTTTTAAAATTACTGAATCAATTTCATTACTGGTAATTGGTCTTTTCATTATTTCTATTTCTTCCTGGTTCAGTCTTAGGAGATTGTACATTTCTAAGAATTTGTCCATTTCTTCTAGGTTGTCCATTTTAATGGCATATAGTTGTTCATAATAGTCTCTTAATACAAAAAAGTACAAAAGCAATCTTTTGTATTTCTGTGGTGTTGGTTCTAATGTCTCCTTTTTCATTTCTGATTTGGCATATAGCTGTTCAGAGTAGTCTCTTACAACAAAATAGTTCATAGTAGTCTCAATACAAAAAAAATGAAATACAAAAGTAATCCTTTGTATTTCTGTGATGTTGGTTCTAACTTCTCCTTTTTCACTTCGGATTTCATTGATTTGGGTCCTTTCCTTGTTTTTCCTTGATGAGTCTGTAAGGGTTTATCAATTTTGTTTATTTTTTCAAAGAACAGATTTTAGTTTCATTTATCTTTTCTACTTTTTTAAATCTCTGTTTCATTTATTTCTGCTCTGATCTTTATGATTTCTTTCCTTTTACTAACTTTGGGTTTTGTTTGTAGCTTCTGTAGTTCCTTTAGGGTAAGCTTAGGTTGTTTATTTGAGATCTTTCTTGTTTTCTGAGGTAAGCTTGTATCACTATAAAGTTCCCTCTTAGAACTGCTTTTGCTGAGTCCCATAGGTTTTGGATCATTGTGTTTTTGTTTTCATGTGTCTCTAGGTATTTTTTGATTTCCTCTTTGATTTATTCAGTGATCAACTTGTTGTTTAGTAATATATTATTTAGCCTCCATGTGTTTGTGTCTTCTGCAGTTTTTTTCTTTTAGTTGATTTCTAGTCTCATAACGTAGTTGGAAAAGGTGCTTGATATGATTTCAGTTTTCTTAAATTTACTAGGCTTGTTTTTTGGCTTAGCATGGGATCTATCCTATGAAACTAACTTTTTTGCAGTGTAGTTTAAATATCTTTTCTATTTTAATAAATAGAAATACAAATTCTATCACTCTTGGGGCAGCATATTTTATAAAAGGCTACAAAAACTGAATTACCATCTTGATGAGTCTTTGTATAAAGGACCTAAACTTGTCTTATTAAAATCACCCATAAGATAAATAGTCCTTGTTTGATTCATTTGTTCTAATAGTACCATTAATACAGAAAAAGCATTGTGACAGAAGTCTTATGAATTCTTAAGTTCTCCTTGAAGTACTCCACTTAAGTCTCATATTTATTTCCTTCATCCATGGGTAAACTATTATACTCTTTTCAGGCAGGACAGTAATTAGTCCCTATAGTCATATAAATAAGCATTACATTAGTAGGTAAAAAAAGCAAACATGTATCCATGTGTCATTTCTTGAACATGGACATGGGTTGATACTTAGCTCAAAGTAGGCAAAACATCACTTGAATTTGTTTAAACTTTGGGAAAGGATACATCCACAACCAGGGAGAGCTGAACCAGACTTCTAAATAAATAAAGAAAATTCTTCAATTTACTTCCAGTCATCAGCAATTATCCAACCAAAAAAGTGACTACTTTTGCCTTTCTTCTCTATCTTCAGTGTCAAAGCTAAAGAGAAAATTTATGTATAAAACCAGACTGATCTTGGTTCTGTGGACTTGGAATATACTATGCATAATTTAGATTACATTTTATTTGTCTATCATTTATTTATTTTGGCCAAGTGTTTAAGAAATTGGGCTACGGGTGAATGAGGCAAGAGCTAAAAATGCCTAAAATCAATGGTAGCAAAATTTCATCTCATTTAGTTATAGTTAAAATAATTAACTCAAATATTTCTCATATGATATGGAAATGTCTGTGGGAAACATACATGATTATGCTCAAATATATTCCTTCATTTGAAAATGTTATACCTTCCTCTCTCTAGAGGTTTCTCAAAGAGGAAAACAGTATAAGTTCCAAAGATGCAATGTTTTAGCTAGAACCTAGGAGCAAAATACAAATTACCAATACTGTAGGTAGAAAGACCTTCTTTAGAGACTATTTCTACTAATATAATAATATTAAACTTATTGTTTTAATAAAGGACATCAAGCCATTCACATTATAAAACACAATAATACTTTATATTGCTAGCAAATACATAAACATATAGTGGAAGTATAAAAACATGTATAAGAATGAAAACACTGGATGTGTGAAACACTAGAGAAGGAGGGAGGGAAGAGAATGAGATAGGAGAGGATCACAGTGGGAACAGTAATTGTATTTATAATGCTTAATTGGAGGAGAAATAGCAGCAGCAGGAAATCAGTCATAGTGGTAATATTATACAAAGCTGGGAATAGGTCCATAGTTGTTCATTACATTATTCTCTATTCTTACCTATATATTTAAAGTATTTACCAGTAAAATAAATAAGCCATTTATAATATCAACACAAGACGTATATGTAATAAATACAGCAAAATATATAAGATTTATAAAAGAAAATAAGACTTTATTAAAAGACAGTAAGATATCAATATAAATAAATGGAGGGATAGTAGTGCATGTATAAAGAAAGAAACGTTCGTACTATATTTTAAAGAGAGTAATTCTCCCCAAATTAATCTATAAATGTAAAAAATTTCAATAGCTTTTTCCTTGAATTTGATAAGTGATGATAAAATATACATGGAAAAGCAAAGAGCAAAGAATGGCCAATATACTCATGAAGAAGAACAAGTTAGGGGGATTGTCCTACCAAAAATCGTCTTCCAAACACCAACACTTATTAAAGCTGAGATAAACACACAGTGGTCACAGTACACAGACCAAGAAACAAAAGAGAGAACTCAGAAATAGACCCATTGATTATGAAAACTTCATTTTTAACATAGCTGGCATTGATGATCAATGAGAAAATGTCTAAGCAGTCCCACAATGGGACAATTGGGTTTCAATATGGAAAAAGATCAAACTGGTTCCCTGTTTCTCACCATATACTGAAATCACTGCCAGGTAGATAACAGTCCTAAATGTGACAGACAAACTACAAAAGTTTTAGAAGACAATCTGTAACAGAATTTTTATATTACACTGGGAAAGATTTCTTAATCAAAAGACCAAAGTACCATTTAAAAAACAAAGATTGATAATTGGACCACAGCAAATTAAGAACTTTTGTAAAACAAGGAACAATTTAAAAAGCTTTTAAAGATAAGCCATAACCGAAGAAAAGATGTCTGTAATATGCATACATATACATCCAACAAAGAAGTCATATGCAGACTATTTAAATAACCCCCACAAATCAATCAGAAATGAAATATCTGCAAAAGAGAAGAGCACATCAGAGAAGAGAAAACACAAATGTTCATCAACACATGACAATCTTATTATTAATGATGTAACTGCAAGTTAAAACCAAAAGATACCAATTCAGACCCAAGAGACCCATAAAATAATGACAATATTTTAAAATCCTAAGAAATCTCAGTGTTGCCAGAATGTCAAGCAAGAGGAATTTATGCATATTGTTAGTGAAAACAAAACCAGTATAGGCACTTTGGAAAATAAGTTTGGAATTTCTAGTAAAACTGAACATGCACATACTCTCCAACCCAGTAATCCTATTCCCAAGTGAACAGAGCTTAGAGAATATAGCCTAGATGTGTGTATATATCACATATGCAAAATTTTCTTAGCAGCATTATTTATAGCAACATAAACCATTAAAGAGCTTAATTTTCCATCAATAATGGAATGGATAAATATTATAGGGCAGTGGAAATGAAAATGAAAGTACAGCTATATTTACCACCATGACTGAAATTTACAAACATGATTGTAAATATATTAAAGAGGCAAGCACAGAAGAATATATGCAAGATGGTTCCATGCACATCAAGTTCAATATCAAGCAAAACTAAAGACTCTGTCATTTAGGAATCCAAATATAGTTGGAAAAACTATAAAGAAAAGTAGGGAACTCATTAAAACAAATTTCAGTATGGTGGTTAACTCTGAGGAAAGCAAGTGGGATAAAATACATAGGTGGGAGCAATACATAGGTGCTTTTAACATACTGGTGCGTTCTATTTCTCAAGCTGGGTAGTATGTACATGGATATATGTTATATTACACACACACACGTTTCTCTTTTATATGAAAACTACTTTTAAAAATGTATGATATCAATAAAGATAACTTACAGAGACATTTCATCCTAGGAAACAGTGGTAGCTAAACATTTCAAAGGAACTTTAGATTATAAGTATCCAAAGAGTTACTGGGAAGAAGAAGAACACTGATAAAATAAAACATAAATCATAAAACAGGCAAATATTAAAATGAATGTCTGGGCATAAAAAACAGATGTTGTAATTTTAAAATCCATTTAAATGGGTAAATAGTTACCTGGACAAAGCTAAAGAGAGAATTAGTGAATTTCAAAATAAGGGGAAAGAAATCCCCCAAAGTGCAGTAAGAGAAATAAAAAGATGGAAGATATGAAAGAGAAGTCAGTAGATATGGAGGATAAAATGCAGAGCTCTAATATAGAAAGCACCAGGAGAAGAGAATAGAGAAAACTAAAGAAGCAATATTTGAACAGATGATGGCTGAGAATTTTCCAAACATGCAGAAAAATATGAATCGTCAGATTACAAAGGCCCAGCAGGCATCATTTGGAAGTTAAAAAAAATAATCTCAGTTTGACCCACATTATAATGAAACCACAGAGCATTAAGGGAAAAAGAGAAAAACATAAAAGATGCTTTCTAGAAATACACTGTCTACAAAGGACAATCAGATTGACAGCAGACTTCTCATCAGTAGTAACAGAAAATATTACCAAAATGTGGAGCAAAAAATAACTGTAAACTTAGAATTCTATCGCAAAAGAGAGAGGGTGAAAAAAAAATAGTTTCAGACATTAAAAGCTTTTTATAAGGTAATATAAATTTTTTTATAGAGAAATTTTACTATCCGCAGCCATTATTGAAAGCAATACTAAAGATGTACTTAAACAGGAAGAAAATCAAACCCAAGAGGAAGCAGTGAACAAAGCAAAAATGAGCAAGGATATTCATAGCAGGGTAGTGAATATCAGTAATAACTGATTGTAAAATTAGTAAGTATAATAACAATAAGAATGTGTTTAAAAACTTGTGTGATGAGACAGTACAGGGTATCCTATATAGAGTACAGACTCTGAAGCCAGACTGGGTTTGAATACGAACCAAAGTTCCCCTTAAAACTAAAAATAATGACTAAAGAACACTCATGACATCAAAGGAATATAATTTACTTTTTTGTCTTTGTTGACTAACTGTCATCTTTAATAGATCAACAAAAGAAGATCAATACAGGGGCTAAAAAGAAAGACAAGTGTGATTTTCAGACCAGTTGAACTTTTGTTACAAGTCTTAAGCGAAAGATATTCAGAAAGATAATCTTCATATTGTTCAAGCAAATTTTTCATGGATGGCTAGTTTGGATATTCAATCAGAAATTAAGTATGTTATGTATTTGTAAAACAATTTCTATCTTTTTATAATATTCTTCTGTAGAAATGCTATCAGACAGAAGACAGAAAGGTAAAGGAATAAAACTGTTTTGGAGACAGCTAGCCCACTAGGCCAGGAAGAGAACTAATATCCTGGATTAATAAAGTTGACAAGTTTCTTTTAGTCTCTTATATTAACAGTAGCCATAGAACAGAATTAAGGCTTGCTTGATTTCTTTGGGTGACAGCCAAAAAACTGTTGCAATTCAATTATATGCTTAGTTCTGTAAGTATTTAAGTGCTTACTATATGCTAATTTGCAGTGAATTGCTTCTATCTAAAATCACCTCCTTCCTATCATTTTACAATGATGGAATGAATCCCTGACCCCTTCAGAATCCCAAAAGGATGGCCACCAAGTTCAGTCTTGTACTTTTTGGATAACTAGCTCAATTTCAAACACAATGGGCTTTTCTTTGGGTTGAAAAGATTCCACCAAATGGTTTTCACTTGGCAAGCAATACCTTACTCCTGTCTCACCAGGATCTCCCCTTTTTGTGAGTCATTTCTATTTGACTGCTAATAACTATCATTTCTAAGGCTTTGGTTATTTTACTCCATTCACTCTCTAAGTATTTCCCTCTTTCATTATTTTGGGAAGGTTTACTTAAGTCAGAATAAGTGTTATCACCATGCATTCACTTAACTAATATATACTGGGCAATCATCACATGCCAGGCTCTGCACTGGTCAGATCATGTTATGCTTCTGCTCAAACCCTCTTAGGTTTCTCATCTCCTTCTGAGAAAAGCCCAAGTCTTTACCATGATATACAAGCCTACCTTCCCATCATCCTCCACAATCTCTCTGACCTCTCTGTTATTCTCACTCTCACTCTGCTCTGCTTACACTGGCCTTCTTGCCGTTCCTCTAACAGGACAGGAATATTCTCACCTTAGAATTTTGTGTTTGCTGTTGTCTCTGCCTGAATCACCCAGATAGCCACATGATTCCCTCCTTCACCTCTCACTTTACTCAAATGACAGCAAGGATTTCCCTGACCTTACATTAGATTACATTATCAGTCTCAATTTTTCACTCCTCTGTAGTAGCATTACATATCCACACTCTGGCCTTATGGTGGCCAAAATGTACATCCTTGCCCCCAGACTTTAGACTTGACCATGTGATTTGCTATTGCCACTGGGAAGTTACTGGACATGATTCAAGCAGACTTAAAATGGTTTGTACTACTAGTCCTGGGCTCTTATACTCCTGCTTTTTGCCATGGAGGCTAACATGATTTGATATTCCACTGGTGCCAGAAAAATGGGAGACACATGGAACATACCTGAAACTGAGCCATAAACTGGAGTCAAATCTAGCCTGGATTATTTCAACCTCAGGAAACCCACAGATATGTCTGGTGTTGAAAGGCCACTGATTTTTAGGTGGTTTGGTACAAACATTAGTGTGAAAATAGCAAAGAGAAAGTGAAAACAACTGCCAACGTCCAGATGATCCTCATCCCCTTTCCTTATTTATTTTTCTTCATAGAAGTACTTAAGTTTAAACTACTATATATTTTATTTATTTGTTTATTGTCTATCCTCCGGCACACAGAAACATACATGCACATATGCACACAAATAAAAGTTCTATGAAGGAAGTAATTTTTGTCCATTTTGTTTATTGTTATCATCCCTGCATGACAAAGGATCTGGCACATAACAGGTACTCAACAAACATTTTGCTGAATGAATAAATAAACAATACAAAGTCCCTGCACTCATGAAACTTACACTTTAGTGGGAAAAGCCAGAGAGTTAACAACTACACAAATAATAAGATAGTTGTGAGTGTTATGAGGAAAATAAAACAGAGGAATGAAACAGAAAATGTTGGAGTACAAGGAAGAAGGGTGTATAGATGATTAAAAAATTGTCAACAGGGGGTGCCACGTAAGCTGAGTCCAAATAAAGAGCCCTGCATACAGCTGGGAGAAGACCATACTATGCAAAACTGAGAATACAATGACACTGAGGCAAGAGTAGGAGGAGACAAAGAAGAGGCAGACAAACACCCTATCACTAGGGCTTCATGGGCCTCAGAATAGTCTTTGGATTTCATTCTAATTACAGTTGAAAGCCTTTGGAAAGGTTTATGCAGGAAAATGATTTATTTTTAAGGTCACTTAGTTTATTATATGGATTGTAAAGGGCAAGAAAGGAAGTAGGGAGACAAGTACAGTGGTCAGGTTCAGGATAGAGGTGGTGGAGGGGTTGGGATATCTTTTGAAAGTAGAAGCAGCAGGACTGACTGACTGACTGACTGACTGAATGGATGTGGCATACAAGAGAAGGAGAGGCATCTGGAGGCTGGAGAAAAAGGAATCAAGGATGACCACTTAGTTTCTGGTCTGAAAAATTTACCAAATGTTAGTTTCATTAATTGAGTTGAAGATGAGCAGTTATGGGGTAAAAGACATCATGAGCTCTATATTATACATTTATTGATCAACTCCTCTATACAGGGTTGTGCTACACAGATGACACAGGTACCTGTTCTGAAGAACACTTATGCCTTTGTCAGTTGCTAAACAGAATCAATAGTTTCACAGCTAACTGTATAATACTGGACTCAACTCAGACAAAAATAAATAAATAAAACAGTTCAAGGAAGATGTTTTTACTCTCCTTCCCTCCTTATTAAAAGAATCCTGGTTTGTTTTTTTAGTTTAGTTTGGTTGAGGCAGCTATGTGACCAGTTAAAGATACTTATCTCATGTACCACTTACGATATTTAAAAAAAAGGGGGGAGAAGAGAACACATATTTGAATCATATACATTTAAAAAATTTCTAGAAGGATAAAAAAGAGACTAATACCAGTGGTTACCTGTTTCTTGTGGGGGGGCAGTGTATGAAAGTGGAAGGATGAAGGAGGTGTGATATGAAAGGGAGTTCTCACTAATCTACCCTTCTATACTTTGATGTTTTAAGTTTGAGACTGTATTGGCTATTTAAAAAAAAAAAGAAATAATTAAAAAAAAATACTCACCTTCCATAGGTATGTATGTGTGTATACACACACACACACACCCCCCACACTGTGGAATACTACTCAGCCATAAAAAAGAATGAAATTTTGCCATGTGCAACGACATGGATAGACTTGGAAGGTATTATGCTTAGTGAAAGAACTCAGACAGAGAAAGACAAATACTATATGTTATCACTTGTACGTGGAATCTGAAAAAAAAAAAAGCTACTGAATACAACAAAAATGAATGAGACTCACAGATATAGAAAACAAACGAGTGGTTACCAGTGGGGAAAGGGAAGGGGGGAGGAACAAGATAGGGACAGAGGATTAAAAGGTACAAACTATTATTTATAAAATAAATAAGCTACAAGGATATATTGTACAGTACAAGGTATATGGCCAATATTTTATAATAATTATAAATGGAGTATAATCATTAAAAACTGTGACTCCCTATGTTATATACCTGAAACTTATATAATATTGTAAATCAACTATACCTCAATAAAAAAAATACCTCCTCAGATTCCCTCACAAGCAGGAATGATCATGTGACAGTACTAGCCAATGAGATATAAATGAAAGTCCCTGAGGACAGTTTCACTTTCTTGATAAACACAAGGCTAGCAAGATAAATTTTGCCCTTTGTTATTCCTCCTTTCTCCTTACTTGGGATGTAGATACAATGCCTGCAGTCAGAACAAGCATTTTGACTGGAAAAACAAAAGCTACACACTAACTATGGAAGAGCAGGAAATTACCAGAAAGAACCTGGGTCTTTGATGACTTCCTCAAGTAGATGAACCAGCTCTGAACTGCCTACTTCTGGACTATTTCTTTGATTTTTTTTTTTAATTAAAAAATTTTTTTTTGGCTGTGTTGGGTCTTTGTTGCTGCACGTGGACTTTCTCTAGTTGCAGCGGACGGGGGCTACTCTTCATTGCGGTGCACAAGCTTCTCACTGCAGCGGTCTCTCTTGTTGCGGAGGATGGGCTCTAGGCCCGTGGGCTTCCGTAGTTGTGGCTCGCGGGCTCTAGAGCGCAAGCTCAGTAATTGTGGCGCATGGGCTTAGTTGCTCCGCAGCATGTGGGATCTTCCCAGAACAGGGATCGAACCTGTGTCCCCTGTATTGGCAGGCAGATACTTATCCACTGCGTCACCAGGGAAGCCCTGGACTACTTATTTGAAAATAAGGAAATAATATGGGAAATTGGAGAAAATATTGGATTAATCTACTGTAGTTAAGATAAAGTTGTAACTGATATAGTTTTAGAACCCACATTAAAGCTTGTACTATAATATAACCAATGGGTGGTCACAACAACAGTAAAATGTGTCATAAGGAACATAATATCCCCAAGGTACTTCTAAGTTAACTTCTAAAAATAGGATAGTATTAACAAGTAATCATAATTTCAAAGTCTCATAATTTACCCATTCTTGTATGTGTTTGTTTTCCTGGATTCCTCACATAAGCAATGTGTAAGTGTCCCTAGTGGTTTCTTATCTTATGTAAGTCATGGAAAGATACTGTGAAAAGCATAGGTTTGAGGATCTAAAGAGAATTCTGGTTCTTGGTCATGTAAAACCATACCTTTAGATACAGCTCAGGATTTGGTTTAAAATCACTCTGTTAACATTGTTTTTTTAAAATAAGCACTGCAGAGTAGATTTTTAACGTTACAAAGCCTCAAGTCCTACTATTTTAACGGAGAGGAATAGTTTAAGATAATGACAATGAGGATACATTTTAAGATGAAGATGATGATATTTTAAGAAGTAAGCTTGCAATAAGAATTATTCTTATGTTCAAGTTTGACTTACTGTTTTTAATTTCTTTCATAGAATGCTATCTTCCAAAAGCACTTATAAGAAGAGAAAATGTTTGTGTTAGAGACATCCTTTCAACCCCTCTCTACTTTGGAATGAGGTATGTCATTCAGTATAACACAGAGTTTGGTCCTTCTATTTATAACACTGCAGATATTAAAAGAAACATTTTCAAGAAACAGAGCTAGTGTAAAAATCAAATACTGCAGTGATAATGTCAGCACATTTCCTTCTAACTAAAAATAGAAAAAAATTTTATTTTATAGATTTTAAGTCATGTTTGTAATGTAAACTATCACATGCCCAGGATATTGTAAAAATGTCAAGAAAACTGAACTGATGTAGAAAACTTTTTCAAGTATTTGGATAAGAAAGAAAAGTAGAAGATTCCTACTCTGCTCTAAGTATAATCACTTACAATAGGTTGACCTTAACTATTAAGACTTGTCTGTGGAATTCATTCCCATGAAATTGACCAGATAATAGCAAGAAGTTTTGAATAGGTAAAAACTCTTGCTTATTCAGGAGGATATATTATTTCTGTGCTACAAGTGGCCATGTCAAATGGTTGCAAAATGACTTAGGCAATTCTGGAGAAGATTTTGATATCAGAACTTAGATTGGTAATACAGTTTTAAAATTACATGTTCTTGGAAATTAATAAAAATAGTCAAATCCAGGCAGGATTATAATCCAGGGAATCATTTAATCAAGATTTAGTGATATGAAAAATATAGTCCATCCAAATTTTATTTCTTATAGGAAAAGAAAGACTGAATTCAATTAAAACATTTAAAAATATTGATCAAAATGCCAGAGTACTGAAAGCTTATTAACTAAGCTTTAATAAGATAATTATTCCACATATTAACTAAGAAATGAGTGTTCTCTAAACAGTCCTTTGAGGAAGGATTTTGTTTTGCTGTTTGTTTTTTCCTTGGGCTTTGTGACTAGGAAGATTTTCTTGGGCTGATTCAGTCACATACATGTAGGCTGATCATCAGCTTTTGGGAAGAGTGGTACAAAATGCTCTAAGACTATTTGATTTCCATTTTGATGAAGCCATGTATATAAGAATTAAGGTATAAGCCTTAGTTAACTAAAGAAAATAGTCATCGGGGAAAAAAAGTGCATGACTGTAATTATCACATCTATGATGGTTGACAAATCCTGAAAACAATTTCATAAATGATAATACAATACACACTATATTCCTGAGAAAATATGTATGACATACATTGGTTATACATTTCATTCTTCTAAATGTATTATAGATTCTTAGACCTGGTAGTAAAAAGGAATATGCAACATGCTGAAGAAAAAAAAAAAAAAACAAACAATACCAAAGAATCCTAATAACCCTTCCAGGCTACCTTTCCACAAAAATTCCAACCTATAAACTCTGAAGCAAAAATTACTATCAGACTCAGCTTCTACACTTTGGCTTCTTAGTATTCTTTTCTTTCTTTTTTAATTAATTTTTATTGGAGAATGGTTGCTTTTTACACTGTTGTGTTAGCCTCCACTGCACAACAAAATGAATCAGCCATACACATACAGATATCCCCTCCCTTTTGAACTTCCCTTCCATTTAGGTTACCACAGTGCATTAGGGAGAGTTCCCTGTACTATACAGTATGTTCTCATCAGTTGTCTATTTTATACATAGTATCAATAATGTATATGTGTCAATCCCAGTCTCCCAATTCCTCCTACCCCACCCCTTTCCCCCTTGGTATCCATATATTTGTTCTCTACGTCTGTGTCTCTACATCTGCTTTGCAAATAAGATCATCTATACCATTTTTCTAGATTCCACATATATGCGTTAATATACTATATTTGCTTTTCTCTTTCTGACTTAGTTCACTCTGTATGACTCTCTAGGTCCATCCACGTCTCTACAAATGACCCAACTTCATTCCTTTTTATGGGTGAGTAATATTCCATTGTATACATGTACAAAACCCAAAGTTAGTATAAGGAAAGAAATCATAAAGATCATATCAGAAATAAATTAAATAGAAATGAAGAAAACAATAGCAAAGATCAATAAAACTAAAAGCTGGTTCTTTGAGAAGATAAACAAAATTGATAAACCTTTAGCCAGACTAATCAAGAAAGAAAGGGAGAGGACTCAAATCAGTAAAATTAGAAATGAAAAAGAAGTTACAACTGACACCATAGAAATACAAAGGATCATAATCTATGATCTTAGTTTTTTTTAGTTCAAGCCAAAGCAGTGGTCAATATCCTTAAGATTTGTAGGGAAAGAAGCAATCAGAAAAGGTACTTTGACTTCCAGTTTCAGTTACCTCCATGAGAATATACAGAGAGATGTCACATATTCCTAATATTCACATATTCCTACTTATATTCCATTAGTACCATTTCATTCTTCCTAGTGGTTAAGTCATTCCTTGGTAGTAAGCGAAAGGACACAGAAAGGTGCGTTAACTCTTTCAGGCCACTTGGTAACTATTTGGTATATAGCTACTAAAAGGCACTAAATGTACCCTTCAGCGCATGACTTACTATCTCAAGTCACTCAAGCACTAGGGGAAAAACACTCCATTGTTGGTTAACATTATGTATTGGGTTGGCCAAAAAGTTTATTCAGTTAGTGACACATTGTTCAATAAAATTCTTGGTGAAAATGAAAAATGTCTTTTTACTTAAAACTGAACAAACTTTCTGGCCAACCCAATACTAGATTTTGCTGCTATTTAAACTGGGTCTATGCAAAAGTTTTAGGAGATGATATTCAAATGCAAATATATATATATCAAAGGCTCTGAAAATAATAAAGCTATCAGGCAACCATTACGCTCCAGATTGTATTACACCTTAATAATGCAATCTTCTCAAATGTTTTCATGCAAAATGAGACGATTTGTTTAAGCCAATTGTGACAGTGACTTTAAAAACTGAAGAGGATGCACATGTGCACATACACACACACATATGCATACACACAAACATACAGCTTAATGTAGGAGAAATGGAGTAAGTATTTCATAAAGCATTAAAATGTATGTACAGATGTGATTAGAAGATACAGACTGTGAGATCAAATATCCATCTTAAAATTTCAGTGCTTTGGTAAGAGAAAAACAACATTGTTTTGCACTTAGAAACCTGTTTCTAATCAACTGAGCTACTCCTATGGGGTCAAATAAAAATGATTAGCTTATTAAAAGCATAGCTTTGCTATTTAATAAGCAAAAATGATTGAAAATTCTGCTCCAGATCCTGCTAATTTTAGTGTTTCTAGTTAAGCCTGCAAAATGGCATTCATTATTAGTGTCTAGATTCATTAACAATTCAATTTATAGATATTAATGCTTATAATGCATGCTTCGCTTGCCAAAACTTGAAGAGAAATTGTTTCAATTAGCTTTCATGGATCATGAATCCTACCGGCTGGGTATTTTTAGACAAAAGATACAAACACATCCCCAAGCAATGCTAATGCACAGCTGGGACTCGTGTGTAAGGTCACTTGAGCTAACAGTTTAAAAGGAAAAACAGTAAATGAGTTCTACCCAGATGAGCAAGACAGGAACAGTCTTCTGTTTCCAACCAAATATTTGAAAGGCATATATACACCTTGAGAAAAATGGCAACAGAATTATTTGCTTTTGAGATTTCTAGAAGATAAAACCATTAGACAGAAATTGGCAATCTAAACTCAGCAAGCAGTATCCAGCACATAAGACAACGTGGGAAGTCTCAGTGAGAGATCTTAAATTGTCCCTTTGTAGAAAAGAAAGGGGATTTCTTAGAAGTCTCAAGCTTAACAGAAATATAAATTCTGTCACTTGCACAAGGGCCATGCTCTAGGTAGAAGAATAAAAAAATAGATTGATGTCCGAAATGATCTAGAAGAGAATTGAGATTTAGAGAAAATTATTAATTCTCCATTTCATTTTGGGCAGCATAAAACTAGCTCAAAGTTGCTAATTAATGTCAATAGCAAAGAGCACCCTTAGGTAAAAGAGGGTTTTTGGAGGATCTCCACCTCTTCGAGGTACATTTCTTTCACACAAATCTTCATATAAATTGAGGACAGTAGCCCATCCTTGCACTTTTCACTTAGTGTAAAGTAGTGCAGTGTAGTGTAGTGAAGCCTAGCATAGCATAGCATCACGTCTCCATCCACGTGTGGTCTGTGGTTGTTCGTACCTTGGTATTTAGCAGAGTATGAAGAGAATAAGGTGACTTTCACCTTAAAACTAAGAGATATTTCATTTGTCTTCAATGAAATGCTGACCCACATCACATACTTAAGAACAGATTGAATAATCATTCTTGAGTGCCTCAAGAACAAGTCCAACTCCCTCAAGGATCTCTTGAGAGAATCTTAGAGAAGTTTAAAGTTAGTAGTATGAAATCAAAATTAGGTTTGAGAAAACCATGAGATTCCAGAAAACTAATGAAACACTAAACTCTAAGAACATTAATGTCATAAATGTACAGTTGGGAGAAAGAGAGCATGAAAAGCATATAAACTCTTCAGGAATATTTTAGATGAGGAAGTATGGAAAGATGTAAAATGTCTCTTCTAAAACTAACTGAACTTTGGATTAAGTCTTAGATACTGGTCTGGAGGAACAATAAATACATGTCTAGAAGAAATATTCATTTCATTATTATATTTTTTAGACTTAATAGTGGTATAACATCTCCATTGACAACTGGGAGTCTATTATAAATCATTACTGCCACAACAGACACTTAATAAAACTCACAAATATAAAGATTAAAATCTAGATTTCTGGGCTTCCCTGGTGGCGCAGTGGTTGAGAGTCTGCCTGCCTATGCAGGGGACGCGGGTTTGTGCCCCGGTCCGGGAAGATCCCACGTGCCGCAGAGCAGCTGGGCCCGTGAGCCATGGCCGCTGAGCCTGCGCGTCCAGAGCCTGTGCTCCACAACGGGAGAGGCCACAGAAGTGAGAGGTCCGCGTACCACAAAAAAAAAAAAAAAAATCTAGATTTCTGAAAAAAATGTAAATACAAACAAAAGGAAATCTGATTCCCTCTAGAAGGTTATAAAAACTAATGAATGAGAATGAATTAAAGGATGATGGGAGAAAATGGGAAAACAATTTAGAGGAAAAAAGTGAAAATCTCAGTTTTTGATAGAATAATTTGGAGAAAGATCTAAAAGACTGACAGAAAAAGGACTAGGCTGAAAGCAGTATGTATATGGGACTAAACACAAAAAAATGATGTAACCCATTTGTTTGTTCAGTCAGTATGATTGCAGAAACATATAAAGTGCATTTCCCACACTGCCAAATTCATAATAACTAAATTATTCTTGAAAAACTACAATTTATTTTTTAAGCCAAATAAGTTATTTAATAAGTTAATTGGCCCAAATGCACACACATAAACACACATACACCCAAAACAGAATGACAAAGGCCATGGTCACTGATGAAATCATTAGCACTACCACATTACTATTCAGGTCCATAATTCATTCTTTAGAGTCCATAGGGGCCTGGTTTGCTTTGCCACACTGAAAATAGAGAACAGCAGGGATCCCTGTTACAAGAAGCTCACTTCCCCATTCTTTCATAAGCTTCCTCCAGCTTTTAAGTGCTCTGATTATTCTTTTGTCTCTCTGTGGCTAACATATTACTTAAGGTACTTCTTCCTCCCTGCTCCTTCCATACCTCTATAATGGATGTAAAGGTCAATGACCCCCCCCTCAGGAATAGTAGTATTTTCAGCAAGGAGTGTGGTGAGGTAGTCATGGGATCCCCCATTTCTGTTAACAGACTTGAAGGCTATATTCCATCACTGAAAATCTAACCCAGGCTTCTGATGCTGAGAACTATATTTTCACATAATCTATACTACCTACAGAGCCAATGCATTTTAGGTTGTAAGCCAACAAAGGATGTTTTGAGGATGACAATATACAGCAATAAATATAACTGGGTATACAGATAATCAGAAATCCAAACTGGCATATATTAACATTACGGAGCAGTTTGAGAAGGTGGCTAAGTGGAGAGATCTTGAGCTAACTACATCTCATAATTTTGAGGAAACAAATTGGGTGGTGGGTGATAGTCAATACTACTTCACCCATAAGATAAACATTTCAGTGCTTTTCCTCTAATGACTTCCTAGAGGAACATAAAGGAAATTAGTTCAACGTAGTACTATGCAGAACAAATGACATAAATATTACAATTCCATGAAGGCAGGCATACCATCTTATTCACCAATGTATGCCCATGGCCAAGCCTAAAATAACGCCTGCCACATAGTATGCACTCAAATATTTGTTGAAATAATAGATATATTATTCCTCACAATATGCCCTAAGTTTCTTCTTACAGAAAACAAAATAATAGTAGCTTCTATCAAAGGTTGTTCATGAGGATTAAAAGAAACCAAGCAGTAATGTAAGATGATAACCTGAGGGGAAAGTGAAATCTGGTAAAGGGTATACCCAGACTCTGTACTATCTGTGCAACTTTTCTGTAAATCTAAAGTTATTCCAAGATAAAAAGTTCAGTTAAAAAAACATATCACGCAAAACACTTAAGCCAGCATCTGATATTTGGCTGGTATGATCAAGTATTTCCTGACCCTCCTCACAATATCACCCATGTACTCAGAGGAATCAACAGCATGCTAGCGATGTTGACCAAGAGGACTTACCAGCCAACTGACAAATCACAGTAGAGATTTGCTGGCTTTATCTATTTGTTGGTTAGTGCCTGAAACCCGTAATGGCCCTAAATTATTTTCAATATTCTCACTAGATACTACTGAAGGACTCTACCACTACCACCCCTCACTTTTTCTTTTTTTCTCTCTTACACTTTTTTACCCCATGGTAGTTTTATTTCTTTGTTGTCCTCCCAAGTGGTACCCATTGACACTTACTGGCATTTCTTGGTGGTGACTCCCAGTCTAACATGTGGTCACTAAAGCTACTGCTTTTGGAAGAGAAGAGTTAGACTTTATTAAAAATCTAACTCTGGGGTTTCCCTGGTGGCGCAGTGGTTGAGAGTCCACCTGCCGATGCAGGGGATAAGGGTTCGTACCCTGGTCTGGGAAGATCCCACATGCCGCAGAACGGCTAGGCCCGTGAGCCACGGCCGCTGAGCCTGCGCGTCCGGAGCCTGTGCTCCGCAACGGGAGAGGCCACAACAGTGAGAGGCCCGCGTACTGCAAAAAAAAAAAAAAAATCTAACTCTGGTTCCCAGACGTTCCAATGCCTTAAGCCTCATGTTCATGAATAGGATGGCAGCTCAGTTAAAATATAAAAATAATCATCCCGGGGCTTCCCTGGTGGCGCAGTGGTTGAGAGTCCGCCTGCCGATGCAGGGGACACGGGTTCGTGTCCCGGTCCGGGAGGATCCCACGTGCCGCGGAGCGGCTGGGCCAGTGAACCATGGCCGCTGAGCCTGCACGTCCAGAGCCTGTGCTCCGCGGCGGCAGAGGCCGCAACGGTGAGAGGCCCGCATACCGCAAAAAAAAAAAAAAAAAATCATCCCCTTGAAATGCAAATAAATGTTTCCACAGATAATTTTCCAAATAATGGTGAAATAATTGCCAAATTTCTACATCTACATATGAGAGTTTTGGTGGTATATTTATTCCTGCAACTGACAATTATTATATTTTTAAAGTTCTTTCAGAAAAAAGAATTGGTTCTTTCTAGACAGTAATCTTTTTTTATATCAGAAAGTTTGAAAAAAAAAAGATTTAACATTGATTATCAGTCTATCTCACTTCTGAAGAATATACAGAACCATTCTTGAAGGCTTCAAAGCAAAACAAATACAGTGAATGGAATCAATTTCCTCATAACTTCTACTAAAAACTGGAAATGAGTTACCATTTTTTAAAAAACCAACATTAATTTTAAAAACACTGCTTCCTTAAAGATGAAGTAAATGTTTTTAAAGAAAAATAAAACATTGATATAGTCAAAATATACTTTGCCTAGGCTTAAAATACATCAGAAATTACTACTTCTTTAAGTCAGAATCATAGAAACAAAAGATATGCTTTGACAACTCCCAATACTTTAAGCTATCTTCTTATAATGGAAACATGCTTATCTGCCTCCTTACTCACTTCCCATTCCCAGTCCAGGTCTTTGCTTTATCTAACTCTTTGCAAAACTGAAAGAAAATAAGGAGTAAAAATGAAAGTGAAACAAGAAGCTGTAAATATTTTCCATGGAAAAGGCTGTGAGGATATATTTAAACGTTAGCTAAGTTGGGGGAAAGTAGTATTTTACCTAGTCCAGTGGTTCTGGTTCAAATTTTGTGGATTCAGGATCTCCTTTATGCTCTTAAAATTACTGAGGACTCCAAAGAGTTTATGTGATTGTAACAATTACTATTTGCAATAATGGAAATTGAGAAAATTTAAAAATATTTACGAAATCATTTTAAAACAATAAATCACTACATATTAATGACACATTTTTATGAAAATAATAAATTCCCTATTCTAGAATATATACATATTTGTTTCCATACAAAAATAAGGTTTTATATCACGAGCATCAAGGGAAAGTGATGCTTCAGAAAGAAGTGCCATGTTTATTCCCACCTCAGGGGAGTGAAATAAAATGTACAAGTTTTACAAACCAGTTTGAGTTTGACAAACACAGAATCTTAAACAACAATTTTCTCATATTTTAATATAACATTTATGGGGTTTTTTGGTAAAAATTTATACTCAGGGAGACAAAATTGCATAATTGTCTGATTGTGATCAGAATAAGCATAGCATGGCTTCTACTTGGATACACTGGTTCTCACCTAGAAAAGCTCCAAGTTATCAATGACCTCATAATTAAAACAGCTTTTCTTCTGCTCAGAGTTCTTTAACTGGGTTGACTCTTTGGTAAGATATACTTCGAATTATATCTGTTAATAAAACCTGGACTGGGGTTCCCTTCAAATTAGCTGAACCTGAAGCTAATCCATAGTATTCTTAGAGACTCTGGATAAAAACATGTCCTATAGACAATTAAAAAAAGTCTTTAATCTGTTTTCACCAATAACCTCACAATAGGATTCAATATATTAGCATCTGGGGTTTCATTCAATACTGAATATTACTAAGAATTACTAGGATTTTCACCTTGTCAGATACAGCTAGCAACTAGACTTCCAAATAATTTTTTTTTACCTTGTACAACACAACTAGCATAGACTTCTACATAGAAAGGCAAAATTTAATGAAAGAAAGACTGATTTCTCCCTGTTTTATTTCTAGTCAGGTAAAAGCTTTATGTCTATCAAGTAAAGGGGTATATACCAATTTCACATGCATGAGACATGCACAGCATTTGCAGTAACCAGTGCTGTTACTCAAGTGTGCTTTAGCTGAAACTAAAGTAAGCTTCTGCTTTGCTGACAGTGTTACCTCACATAACATTGCAGTCTAACACTAATGATTACAAATTTGGCTGATTAGACTCTCTATGGGTGGGTCCCAGAAATCTGTACTTATTGAAAACTTCCCTGGTGATTCTAAGGTAGTCAATCAGACAAGTTTTTGGATTTAAACAGTACTGCTTCAGAATTAATAGAGAGCCATCAGTTATAGCATAGATTTTCATATCAAAATGTATTTTTCTTTAAAAAGAGAAACTCTATTAAACTAGCTAAACAAACACAACTGACAACCACAATGCTCCTTTTGGTTCCTTGAACAGTTAATTCAAGTTCATTCTCACCCGTTTTGCAAATGCTCTTGTCTCTGGCTGCAAAATTCTTTTTCATCACACCCCTTCCCCTTTCACCCAGCTCACTCTTCCTCTCAGCCTACTGGTCTCAGGGCAATCATTTTACTTTCCTAGCCTTCTTTAAGGATCCCTTGCCCCCCATCTCCAATTTCCTCTCCTTTATTTATCTTTTTCCTGTTCACTTCCTTTGTGCTACTTATAGTCTAGAATTATACTGTCAATTTATCTTTTTACTAACCAACAGTCTCTCCCCACTAAACGTTTTTCTTTTCACCATGATAATCCTACTGCCTAAAGCATTTGGTGGAGGGTAAGCTATATTAGCCAGGGATTTTGAGGGGCAGCAACAGACACCAATCCTAGTTAATTAAGCAGATAGGCTACCCAGTCAGAAACAAAACCCAAAGAAGCATGCCACAGAACTGGGCTGGTGAGGAAACTACTGTCTTTAGCTCTGGGTGTTTACACTGCTGACTCCACCAAAGTGGAGTCTGGTGAAACACTGCCATCTCTGGAAAGTGGATATGGCTTTATTCACTATTCTGCTGGCACAACAAACCATTAAAAACAAAATTCTGGTCCTTCACAACACCAGGTCCGATTAAAAAATTTGTCTGTTTGGCAGAGCTTAGGTTTGAGGCCTGCAGCCCTTTCAATAACATTGCATTTTCAGCCTCTACTGTGGTAGATGAGCTTGGCTTCATACAGAGGAGTTCCCAAATATAAGGGATTCAGCTAGCAGATGGCCAAGATGAAGGATAAATGTCTCCATTAATATAAGCTCTCAAGTATTTCTTGAATGAATAAATCATAAAACATATTCAAAAATATTATTAGAATAAGTTTTAAATAATGTAATCATGAATTTTCAAGTATTTAGCTGCTATCAATTAGTCTTTATTCTAATTCTGGTTTCCTCCTTCTAGACTTGAATAAAAAACACCTGCGCTTCCAAGCAGCTTGAATTTCCTTAACAGCAATATGAGAGACAATGTGAGATACTTTTCAAATTCCCCTTGGATGAAGGATTTGTTGCCCAGCTGCTGAGAGAGTGGTCAACCATCATCTGACAGGCCCTTCTATGATGGCCTCAACTGCAGAAACCCACATTCTCGAAGGTTGAGTCTCTTCTCAGGGCAGCCTGCATTCAACAACAGATCAAAATGGGAATATAAAGACTTGACCCTCTTGCCCCAACTCCAGATAACTCTACAAAGCTAGTCAAGGCCCAGAGTTCTTCATGGGGTCAGTCCAGGATGGCATTTGGCCTTCCGGCAGCTTGACTTTTCCTGCTACCCAGTCCTGCTCCCTTCCCCTGCCTTCACAAATGTTGACCCCAAGGGCACTCCTTAATAAACACTCTGCAAGCTAAACTCCCTTTCAGAGTCTACATCCTGGGGAGCCAGCCAGGGACAGTTAGTACCATTAGTGATTCAAGAAAGCAAGCATTCAGATAGAGTTTGGAACTGAAACACTCACCTCCTGGCTGACAGAAAAGTGGCATAAGGGAACTTTCTGAGGTGATGTAAGTACTGTATACTTAAATTGGGTTAGTATTTACATTTGTGTACACTTAAAATTTGTGTAAATTTGTTTAATAAAATAAACAATTTTAAGTAAAAATAAATAACTTTAAATTAAAAAAATAAAATGTTTATGTAATTTGTTTAATTTATTTTATTGTTTATAAATTATACCTCAAAAATATATAAAGAGAGAGAAGGCAGAAAATTAAGAGTATCTTATTGATTAGGTGGCTTCTAGTACCTTTCACAGGGGGCACTGACATATGATGTAAAAAAGATTGCAGAAAAGGAACAAATATCAGCTAATAGGCATCTGGTCTCCAATGGAAGGTGTTAGTAGTTTGGAAAGAAGACCTTTTGTGAGGCATTCTCATTGTGAGTATATAATTGATACAAATCTATTAAAGTTAAAGATGATTAGGTTCAACCAACAAATTGTTAAAATGAAATCATGTGTTTGCTGCCATATTCTATATGAATAAGATAAATCATTATCAAGACAGTACAGGTAGAACAAAGTAATTACCAGGATATTTTAATTTTCTCCCTTAAGCTAAATAGCTTTTCAACATAAATAAAAACAGCAGTTACCGCCTGAGAAACTATTTAGTGTTCAGTGTGCTCTTTTGATTTTGCTTCAAAATTCCAGTGAACACAGAACAAACAATTAAATTTGAGGGTGATACATAACTAAGCCTTTATCTAAATAAATACCTAATCATCTCAAGGATCAAAATTTGAACTCTTTGGTGGGCTTTTATTTAAAAATGTAAAGAAACTGATAGAACATTGAATATCCTCAACCAAAAATTAAATGGAAACCAAGAAATATCACCAAGAACCCTTTCTCTAGTTTTATTTTTAAATGCCGCTACTATATAGAATTCTGGATAATAAAATTTTTTAATTATATTTTTACTCTTCTTTCCCAGTACTTTCCCCTCCTCCTCCACCCCACAAAAAGTCCCTGATTTTAAACAAGTAGGATATAACACTGAAGTTACCTCATAGCTATGGTGTCTTTATTATTTTCAGAATATACATAGAAAAAATGGATTTGAGAAATAGCTTGCCTCAAGGAACAGTTCAGGTTGTAAAGCACTGAATAACCAAAGCAGGAATTCTCAACCTTACCTTCCTACTAACAGATTCTAGATTGTAGCCTGAAGAAAAATATGTACCTAAACATCCTATGCTGAAAAATTATTTAGCTTAGAAAATAAGTTAAACCTCCTTTATGCAGAAGCAGGTTTCTTGGTGTGATTTGAGGTTAGTGAGACAAAACCACTCCCTTATTAAGACATATCCAACTATGGAAATAATGTGCAGCTCCAAAATTAGTAACTGTTTTATTATTACCACAGTGTGGAAATAAAGTATGTTCTTTTGCTCTGTTATTCAATCTGGTTAATTATCCATGTAAAGTAAAGTTATTCCTCGCAATTCCAAAGCCAAAACTCTAACTTTAACATAGTTAAGGTTAAAAGAGAGAGATTGCTGCTAAAGGAAAAAAGTTCTGCTTAATTCTAATAAATATGCTATACTTTACTGACTCAAAGGAATGTGATCCAACAACCACTAACACTGAGCACTCTGGTTTCAAAGCTAATAGATAACTCACTTTTTTGCTCAGACAACCTACATGATATGAGTTACATTGGTTTTATATATCTATATCTATACCTATATCTATACCTAACAATGGCAGCATTCAAAATGCTAAAATAGGGACAGGAAGAGGAAGAAATTCAGAAAGTATTCAATATAAAGCTTCCATGAGCACCACTGTATTTAGTGGGTTTACTTAGGCAATGAAGCACAACCAACAATTTACAGCACAAATATACTATTATAAATCATGACAATGCAGATATTGTCAAAATAAAAGGTCCAGTTATATGTTCTTTACAAGAGATATACTTTAAATAAGTTGAAAGTAAAAGGATAGAAAAAAATATATATAAATTCACACAGCAACCCTAAGAATACTGGACCAGCTATACTAATACTAGGCAAAATAGGGTTTAAAACAAAAATATTACTAGAGATGAATAGAAACATTTTATAATGGTAAAACTGTGAATCCCTGAGGAAGATTTAACAATTATAAACATACATACTCCTAACAACTGAGCCACAAAATATGTGAGGAAAACGTGACAGAATTGAAGGGAGAAATAAACAATTAAAAAAATAATGTTTGGGGAAAAAAATAATGTTTGGAAATCTCAATATCCCACTTTCAGTAATGGATAGAACAACTACAAAGACCAGTAAGGAAGTTGAAGATTTGAACAACACTATATCAACTAACGGGGCCAAAGAGGCATCTAAAGAATACTCTGCCCAGCAACAGCAACACATACATTCTTCTCAAGTGCACATGAAATGTGCTCCAGAATAATATTTGGCCTTACGTTAGGCCATAAAATAAGTCTCAATGAATTTTAAATGACTGATACCATACAGAGTGGCCTGAAATTAGAAACCAGTAACATAAGGAAATCCGGGAAATCCATAAATATGTGGAAAATAACAACACAATTAAATAGTCAATTAATCAAAGATGAAATAACAAAGGATATTAGAAAATACTTTTAGAAGAATGAGATTAAAACAAAACATAGCAAAATTATGGGTAAAATTATGGGACACAGCTAAAGAAGTGCTTATATAGCAATTTATAGCTATAATGCCTATATTAAATAAGATGATCTCGAATCAATAGATCAACTTTCCACAATAATATACTAGAAAAAAGAAGAGAAAACTAAACCTAAGGCAAGCAGGAGAAAATTAAATAGTAAATAGTGGAAATTAATGAAATAAAAAATATTTTTAGGGCTTCCGTGGTGGCGCAGTGGTTGAGAGTCCGCTTGCTGATGCAGGGGACACGGGTTCATGGCCCGGTCCAGGAAGATCCTACATGCCGTGGAGCGGCTGGGCCTGTGAGCCATGGCCGCTGAGCCTGCGCATCCGGAGCCTGTGCTCTGCAACGGGAGAGGCCACAATAGTGAGAGGC
Organism: Neophocaena asiaeorientalis asiaeorientalis; assembly: GCF_003031525.2. Taxonomy (NCBI): domain Eukaryota; kingdom Metazoa; phylum Chordata; class Mammalia; order Artiodactyla; family Phocoenidae; genus Neophocaena; species Neophocaena asiaeorientalis. Next base: position 991,564 of record NW_020185335.1, on the reverse strand, counting down.
CCGCGTACCGCCAAAAAAAAAAATATATATATATATATTTTTTTTTAGAAGGCAGAGAAAAATCAAAACCAAATGCTACTTCTTTGAAATGATTAACAAAATTGACAAATCCTTAGCTAGACTGACCAAGAGAAAAAGAGAGAAGACTTAAATTACTAAAATCAGAAATTAAAGAGGAAACATCACTACTGACCATACAGAAAGAAAAAAGATTTGAAGAAAACACTACAAACAATTTAAAACAACAAATTAGATAACGTGGATGAAATGGACAAATTCCTAGAAAGACAGAAAACTACTTCTTGAAACTGGCTCAAGATGAAATAGAAAATTTGAATATCTCTGAGTAACTAGTAAAGAGATTGAATTAGTAGTTTAAAAACTTCCCACAAGCCCAGGCTGACAGCTTCACTAGTGAGTTCTACTACACATCTGAAAAAGAATTAATTCTATGTCTTCACAAATTGTACCAAAATTCAAGAGAAGGAAACACTTTTTAAATTATTCTATGAAGTCAGCATTACAAGATAACAATACAAGACAAAGGCATCACAAGAAAAGAAGACTACAGACTGATGTCTCTTATTAATATAGATGAGAAAATCCCTGACAAATACTAGCAAACTAAGTCCAGCGGCACATGAAAAGGATTATACTTGATGACCAAGTGAGATACATCCTAGGAATGCAGGAATGGCTCAACATCTGAATCAACACACACCCATATCAATAGAATGGAAAGGCAAAGATCACATGATTATCTAAATAGAAACAGAAAAAGCATTTGTCAAAACCCAACACACTTTCATGATTAAAAAAACACACAACTGATTAGGAATAGAAGTGACTCAGCCTGATAAAGAAAATCTAAGAAAAACACACAGCTAACATCATACCTGATGGTGAAAGACAATGTATTCCCTCCAAGAAAAGGAAAAAAAAACAAAGACATCCACTCTAACCACTTTCGTTCAACATTGTACTGGAAGCTCTAGCCAGGGTAATTAGGCAAGAGAATACAATAAAAGGCACCTAGATGAAAGCAAAGAAGTAAAACTATTCCTATTTGTAGACAAGATGATCTTACATATCAAAAATCCTAAGGATCCACTAAAAATCCAGTAGATACCATAAATCAGTTCAGTAAGGTTGTAGAAATGTACTTCTAATATACACTTAAACAATCTAAAAATGAAATTAATAAAAATATTCCACTTATGTCATCAAAAAAAATAAAATATTTTAGAATAAATTTAACAAAAGAATTTAAAACTTATAGAATAAAAACTATAAAACACTGTTGAAAAACTACAGACTATCTACATAAATGGAAAGACATCCCACATTTATCGATTGGATGACAATATTATGATGACAATACTTCCCAAATTGATCTACATATTCAGTTCAACCTGTATCAAAATAACAGCTGAATTTTTCAGACCCTAAAATTCATAAGGAAATGCAAAAGACTCAGAATAGCCAAAATTACCTTTCAAAAGAAGAAGAAAATTGGAAGATTCACACCTCCCAATTAAAAAACTTACTACAGAGCTACAATAATAAAGATAATGTGGTACTGACTTAAGCACAGATGTATAAATCTATCATATAGAACTGAGACTCCATAAATAAACTTTTACATTTATGGTCAACAGGTTTTTTTTGTTGTTGTTGTTGTTGTCGTTTTTGCAGTACGCAGGCCTCTCACTGTTGTGGCCTCTCCCGTTGCGGAGCACAGGCTCCGGACATGCAGGCCCAGCAGCCATGGCTCACAGGACCAGCCGCTCCGCGGCACGTGGGATCTTCCCGGACCGGGGCACAAACCCGTGTCCCCTGCATCGGCAGGCGGACTCTCAACCACTGCGCCACCAGGGAAGCCCAACAGGTTTTTTTGTTTTTTTAACAAAGGTGCCAAGACAATTCAATAGGGGAAAACAGTCTTTTCAACAAATAGTGCTGGAACAACTGGATATCATGCAGAATAATTAAGTTGGACCCTTTCCTCACACCATACACACAAAAATAACTCCAAATAGATCATAAGCCTAAATGTAAGAACTAAAACTTTAAAACTATTGGAACAATATTTAGGGATAAATCTTTATGACCTTAGGGTGATCAATGGTTTCTAAAATATGACACCAAAAGTACATGGGACAAAAGAAAAAAATAGGTATTTGGGGATTCATCAAAATTAAAAACTTTTATGCTTCAAAAGACACTATCAAGAAAGTGAAGAAAAAATAAAACAAGAAAGTGAAAAGACAATTCCACAAAAGGGGAGAGTATTTGCAAATCATATATCTGATAAGGGACTTGTATCTAGAATATATAAAGAACTCTTATAACTCAAATAAAAAAATAACAGTTTTAAAAATGAGATCTTAATAGACATTTCTTCAAAGAAGATATAGAAATGGTCAAAAGCACATAAAAAGATGCTCAACATCCTTAGCCAACATGGAAGTGCAAATCAAAAACACTAGGAGATACCACTTTACATCCATTAGTATTAGTACCATTGGTTAGTATCAAAAATTAAAAAGGAAAATAACAAGTGTTGGCAAGAACATGGGGTAATTGGAACCCTTATACATTGCTGGTAGGAATGTAAAATGGCACAGTTGCTTTGTAAAACAGTCTGGAAAACGTATGACCCGGCAATTCCACTCTTAGGTATATAGCCAGGAGATATGAAAACCTATGTCCACACAAAACCTTTAACATAAATGTTCACAACAGCATTCATAATAGCCAAAAAGTAGAGACCACCCAAACATCTATCAACTAATGAATGGATAAGTAAAATGTGACTTATGCATATAATTATGTATTACTTTACAGTCAAACCTGTGAAGGTTATGATCAGAATGTTTTCTTATACAGATTTACTGTAGTGTCAATGTGGACAATCAACTGGGGGGAGAGGATACTAAGAATGGAAAAAGGAAAGACATTAGGAGATTGCTGCTATATCCCAAAGAAGCCTGAACTAAGGCAGTAGCAGGTGTAATAGGAAAGAAGCAATAAATCTGGGAGACATTAAGAGTCTAGAAATAACGGTACTCAGCAAGTAATGGAAGAGAAAAGGGAAAGGGAGGAGTCATAGCAAGCTCCTACTTCTGAGACTCTACTCGGGCATCACTTCCTCCAAGAAGCTTTTCCTGAATCCACAATTTGAGTTCTATGTTCCTTTTTGTGTTATAAATGCATATGGCACACACCTCTACCATTGTATTTACTAAATTGTAATGTAATGTAATTCTCTGTTCATGTGTCTTCTCTCTATTAGTCTTTGTGATTGAGGGCAGGGACCTTATCTCATAACGTCTTTGTAGTTCTATACTCCAGAACCTAGTGCCTGGCACAGAACATTGTAAAAAAAAGAAAGAAAGAAAAAAACGTATGAACTAAAGAAGGATGCAGAAGGTGCCACCAACTAGGGTAGAGAATACAACAAGGGAAGCAGGTTTATTCTGCGGAAGGGATATGCTGAGGTAAGATAATAATGTCAGTTTTTCATATGTGACTGTGACATATCCAAATATAACTGTCAGTCTGAAATTGGAGATCAAGAGAGAGATTCAAAATAGAATTAGTATCAGAATGTAGGAGGTACAGGCAATAATTAAAATCTTGCGCATGTGGACCAGATTGTCCACAAAATGTAAAAAATAGAAGTAAGTCCAAATACAGACCGAATCTTGGAAAACTCCTACATTTAAGGGATAGGGAAAATAACTGGAGTTCCCAAAAGGAGTCTGAGGATGGCTTAGAGAGGAAGAAGGAAAAATCAGAGAAAAAAATGTCAAAGAAGTGACTTCAAAAACTGGTGATTTTGGCAGAAGCAGTTTCAGTGAAGAAAGAGATGAAAAGCCATCCTAGAGCTGAGGAAGAGCAAATGAGAGATCAGAAGTGGAAACAGTGAGAAGAGTCAAGAAGCTTGACCATGAGGTGAAGAAGAAAGGTTGGATAGCAACTGGAGGTTGGTTCAAGGTCAAGGGCAAAATTTGTATTAACTTGTTTAACTGAGAAGTCTCAACCATGCATATATACTGAGTAGAAGTCAACAGAGAAGCTAAAGGGGAAAAAGAGGATAAACTGACAAAGTGAATCATTGAGATCAAAAGGGACGTAATCACACCTTCAGAAAGGAAGAACAAATAAGGGTATATAAATAAAGGGGAGCAATGAGAGGGCTGCCAGGAGATGAGGGAGCTCCCTCCTGAATGCCTCAACTTTTTGGTAACCTAAAAGGTGAAGTCACATGCTAAAAGTTAATATGTAAACCATAAGAAAGAAACTCTGAGGACAGTGACAAAGGTTTGAAATAACTTAAAAGAATAAGAAGAGGGACTTCCCTGGAGGTCCAGTGGTCCAAATGAAGTTAAATCCAAAAATCTAAACTAAGTATAGCAGTCTTCAAGATTATGTGATTTTTTTCCCTCCAGTCATACAGGATAAAAGAGTAACAGGTGAATAAAATGGAAGTGGAGAAAAGAGAAATGAGTTATATATATATGTGAAAATTCATTTAAGCTATATTCATTAAAGCAGATTTGTTCACTCAACTGTTTTAAGTTATACCTTAATATAAATGTTAACTTTTTAAAAAAGAGCTCTATTATACATCTCAAGTACCCTACCCCTTCCACCCTCAAATCAAGAGGCAAAAAAGTACCTCTAAAACAATGTCTATTTAAAAACAACAGGTTAAAAAAAAAAAGTAACAAAAAGACTGGAAATGAAAACAAACAAAAACCTGGGAAAAGACCCTCATTCCCCTCAAATGCTTGTTTTTAATCTGGAGTAAATTACAGACCACCAAGTATAGTCTGACTTGGATATTGAGCACCACTTCCCACATGAAAATTGTTATTGTTGGCTTTAGCACTTTAATCCAAAGAGGACACAAATTCTGCTCATGTTTGAATAACCCTTGCCAACAAATTGATCCCATAGCAGCAGGGCTGCAGGGAGTAGTTTCAAAGATTGAAGGGAAACATAAATGAGGAAAAATTCAGTAAATATATTTCCTCCTACTTAGAACCTAGGCTAGATTCCTTTAAAAAGAAAAAAAGCTTTTAATCTTTCCTCTTTTTTTCCAAAAGCAACCCAAAAGGGCATTGGAGAACATCTGTAATTTACATAGAAGGGAGCAATGCCAAAGAAATACAGATTCCACTGCTGTTAACCCAGGGGACAACTCAAATCGAGCAAATCTCTAAATAAGGTCTGAAAGGCAGATGCTCTGTTAGAGGTCAGCTAACTTCCAAAACCAGGAGCATGGAATGGGCACTTGGAATGCTAATGTCTGCCTTTCTGGAAAGCTACCTTTTGCCTTTATATGGACAAACCAGAACAATTCATAATTCCTATGCCAATTATTGATAAGATATACCCAAAGACGACTAGAAAGTTTGCCTGGCCACCACCTAGCACATGAACATAAGAAGGGACTTTCCTCATCATTTTAATATCTATCTTCTTCATCTACTCAATATTATGTGCTGGTTTAACAATGTAAAATCTCCCAAATTGTACAATATCTAAAGTTAGTAAACTTTCAGAAACTCTCTAAAAGAATAGGCTACAGAACCAAACTCCCTGGATTCAAAATCCAGCTTCTCCATTTCTTGTGTTGCCTTGGGCAAATTACTTTACATTTACAGGCCTCAGTTTCCCATCTGTACAGCAAAGATAATATCACCTATTCATAGAGCTGTGTGGATTAGACAGTCAATACATCAATACATATAGACATTTAAAATATTTCAGATATATGCAAGTGTTCTATTAGTATTAGCTCTCTTATTAAGTCCCTACCTTATCAATTTGCAGCAAGCCTAACTCCATGACTTCTAAAATTTGCACAGCACCCAGCATTAATTAATGTAGCTTATACCCTGTGAATGCCTGATAGGCAGAAAAGAGTCTCAAGCTGTAGCACGGTGAATTTGCTGGCCTATTCACCAATAGCTAGCTAGAAAATATTAATGGCTCCATTGTAAAAACAGATACATTCAGAAGTGTGATTTGAAGGTTAAAGGCTCAATACACCAGCTCCATTTCCCTTCACTAGTAGCCCTCTTCCACATAATATATGTGTTTACTGTAATGACTAACTGCCTTTTGCGGAAACTGTCAATATTCTGCATACACAGCATCTAGAAGGATTAAGCAGAACTCTAGGGAATTAAAAGATACAATTAAGTGAAAATTAAGAAGGAAAGAGAAAGAAAAATGTGTTCTAAGTCCCTAGAAAAGAGTTTTAGTAAGCTTTCATACTTTTTCCCCCTTTTTGTTAGGCTAATATTAAAGAGTTCTGTCCCTTTAATTGTCAAATGGCTTTCCAGCCTACAAGTAATCTTTCTCCACAGAGGAGTCTTTTAAAAGTTATAAATAAAATATCCCAAATATTTTCTTTTTCCCACAGATGAGAACATTAGAACACTGATATTTTAATCTGTTCTGTACAAGAATGATTTGTGTCAACACAGTGCTCCCAGCTATAGCACTGAAAAAAACAAGTTTAATTAAAGACAGAAGAAACCGCATGTGGAGCCTAAGCCACTGAGATATAATGAAGAGTGTCATCTTCAGAGTCAGTTCTCTCTGAACAAATCTCTTTGTCAGTGTCAGGAGGGAAAAAAAAGACAGCAAAGTAAAGGTGTGATGCTATAAAGGAAAAACATGGTGGTGTCAAACGTCAATATTCAGACTAAGAACTGAAACTTAGTTTTTGTGTAGTACTTACTACTTACTTCCAGAGTCTGAACAGTATTCCTAACATCATAAAAAACATCTTTGGATATAAATAGATACCTATTAACCACATATATGTTGCACAAGATAGAGCTGAAGCACAAAAAGGGAAAGAAGCTTAGCCAAGATCTCAAGGTAATAGTTTAGCAAAAACAAATAATGCTTTTACTGTGACTCTTCCAAAGAATCAGTTATATTCCTTCCTCAAATTCTAATTTGAAAACAAAAAGTACCATTATCACAGTACTATTTTCCAAAATTAAGCACAGATCTAACTGTACTCTAACAAAGGAGAGCCTGCCCATCTCCTGCCCTTCTGCCAGGGCACCAACCATCAGAGAGGCAGGACAGCACAGTGAAAAGAAAACAGAGCAGATGGGCCCAGGTTCCAACTCAGCTCTACCACTTCCCAGCTTAGTAACTTTTGGACAAGTTACATATTTGAGATTCATTTTCCTCGTCTATAAAATAGGGATGATAGCAACTACTCAACAGTGTTATCATAAGGCTTCGATGGGATAATATATGTAAAGTACCCAGTTCATTTCTTGGCACATACAGTCGATGCTCCATAAATAATATTCTTATTAACATTTGATTTCTATAACACTGACCACTTGCTGATTATATGTTCTCATACTCTCCAGATTGTATATTTCTTATGACTACAACTTCTCTTTCTACCTGTAATATAGCTTAACTCACCTTAGTGGGCATGTTTAATATTAGGTATAAGTACCTACTGGTCTGATCAGATATAAATAACTTGGTTTTTTGGCAGCATAGTATTACAGAATGTTTATTTAGTAAGGTGTCAACACTGCCCGCTGTAACTGATAACATTTCAATCCTGGCATTGATACTTAAGTGTACAACTTTTGGCAAGTTTATATTTATAGGGTTGCTGTGAAGATTAAATACATTCAATATACATAAAGCTATTAGAATAATGCCTGGTCCAAGTATGGGCTTGAAAAACATTTGCTATTACCTGATAACTACATATACATGATGAATATTATTTTATATTTATTGTAATAGTATTAAATATTTCTCAGAATTTATATGATATAAAGTTGTAGGGAGAGGGAGCGGGGTAAATATCATGATAAAAACAATTGGCACATGTATAAAGGGAAAACACTGACAAATATAACACAGAAAGTAAGTGAATAAGAATTAATATAAAGAAAGAATCCAGGCTTTACAGAGGGCACCAAACTTGAATGAGTTAATGATGTAACCAAATGGAAAAGAATACAAAAAACAAAACTGCCATATTTTAACTGAATTAGGGACAGCATCACAGAGAAGAGAGGAGGAAGATTCAGAGATGACAAAGGAAATACAGGTTATTCAAAAACAGTAAAAGACATGAGTAAAGGCATGAGAGGAATACTGAAGGCTCATTTGGAGGCCAGTAAACAGATTTGTCTGCCTGGAACTGACAGCTCATGTAGAAGAATACCTGATACAGTGCTCTCAATTCCTTTCCCGCAGAGCTTATCATGGACACAAACAGTGCTCATTAAATATCTATGTAAAAGATAGAATGAATTCCAACTGCAGCTAGTCTAAAATGCTAGATTAAGCAGAGCTTCCCAGTAAGTATACCAAGGCATACTGGTGTGCCCAAATTAGGTGACGGCTGTACTGAGAGGGTGACTCAGCCTTTAGAATCCAAAACCTCCAGTCATAAGACGGCTTGCTTCCTACCCCAGTGTACCACACAAATATCATCATTTTCTAAGTGTACCATGCCATGAAAAGTTGGGAAACATTGAGTTTAAAATATGACTATTAGGCAGTATGTGATGGGTCAAAGATAAAGAAGACTAAATGAAGAGTATATACTGTACAACAGTCATTGCCTAGTTTGGTGGTACTGTGGAAAATCAAGAGGGAAAAGACGAGGAGCAAAAAGAGCCATTCAAAACTGCTGTTAATAGGCAAGGCCCCCAAAACAGGCCTAAATTAGACTAGCAACGAGATGAACTCAAAACAGGTTGTGAAAGAATAAGTGTGTAGAACTCAGTTTAGTTCAGTTCGATAAACATTTATTGCTGCCTATTATGTGTCAGCCATTTGCCGGGCACTAGGGATTTAAAAAACTGAAAAAACAATTTCAGTCATTAGGGATTTTTTTTTAATTGTAGAAACAGAATTCTAGGTTTTCCTTAATGCATTCTATTTCATGTTAGCTCTAAGAAGAAAGGAAATATTAAAAGATATTACATATTGTACTATAAACCAAAGGTGGTTTTAACTTCCTCATTAAAGTTTCCAAAAGTAAGCCTTTTTCAGTTAAAAGGCTCAGTACCAGGAGGCAGAGGTCTATGAACAGAATTCTGTGGGCTAGTCACTTAAACATAATAGCTGTACCAATAGTTCTTAATATATTTGTATCTGAGCGAGTGTTAGAATGTACGCTATTGGAAAATTCCTTCCAGCATTTAAGAGATGATAATATCAGCTATCATTTATTAGGGGTTCACTATTTATCAAGCATTGTGCCATTTTACATATATTATGTCATTTTATTCTCCAAACATTCCCAAAGGGTAGGTATTATTATTCCGACTTTGTTCATAAAAAACAAGGCTTAGAATATTGTCACCTGTCCAAGGTTATCCAGCTAGTAAAATGGCAGAGTCAGAATTCAACCCAGGCCCACCTAACTCTTAAGTTTGTGTTCTTATTAAATGCATTTTAATAAATAAGTCATTCAAGAAAGGGCTTTGTGGGCTTCCCTGGTGGTGCAGTGGCTGAGAGTCCACGGGCCGATGCAGGGGACACGGGTTCGTGCCCCAGTCCGGGAAGATCCCACATGCCGCGGAGTGGCTGGGCCCATGAGCCATGGCTGCTGAGCCCGCACGTCCGGAGCCTGTGCTCCGCAACGGGAGAGGCCACAACAATGAGAGGCCCGCGTACCGGGAAAAAAAAAAAAAAAAAAAGGGCTTTGAGGAAGGCATCTGAGATACAAAGAAAGAAGAGCCACTGAGGCAAACATGGGCAAGGTCCACCTGCACTGTTCTAGGAGCAGGTGTGCTTGCCCAAGGCTTACTGACTAGATGCATATTATAAGAAATCTAGAGGTCTGTGTTTTAGGTTTTCATTGCTGCTGTAGCCAATTACCACAAATTTAGTGGCTTAAAACAATACAGATTGTTGTACAGTTTTATAGGTCAGAAGTCTGACATGAGTCTCACTGGTTTAAGATCAAGGTGTCAACAGGGTTGTATTCCCTTCTAAGAACTCTAGGAGAGAATCTACTTCCTTGCCTTTTCCAGCTGCTAGAGGCCACCAGCACTCCTTGGCACATGGCCCCTTGCCACCATCTTCAAAGCCAGCAGTGGTGGGTTGAGCTCTTCCTATACTGCCCTATCCCTTGTTCTTCCATAATCCCATCACCCTTTCACCACAGAAAGGTTCTCCCATTATAAAGAAATGTGATTATGGTGGATTATCTTGGGATGTCCAATCTAATCTCCCCATCTCAAGGACTTTAACTTAATCACATCTGCAAAGTCCTCTCTGCTGTGTAAGGTAACAGGTTGTAGGGATTAGGACACAGGTATCTATGGGGGTTGGTGGGGGCATTATTCTGCCAACCACATTCTGACTAAGAGAGTGGTGCCACTCCATGTTTGAACCATCTAACTAGCCTCCTTATTCTGGTTCCATATGTGCAAGGCAACTTACTGAGGACACTTTATCTTGCCCTATAGTTTACTTATAGGAAGAGAATGTGCTGTTTGGGGGAATACAGTGTCCCGTGCCCTGGGCAAATGTATTTTACATTATATTGACTAATTAGTTTTCTGAGTTATATATTAGTATCTTGGGAATGCTGTCAGAATGAGTCAGAACATCTTGTCCAAAAACTCTAGGACTTGGACAAAATCAATATTCAGAATCTTTAAGTTAAGGATCAGAGTCAGGGGTATATTTAACAGGTCTATATCTATGATAAAAACAACCATTTGAAAATCATGTTTAAGAAGCTATATATTTAAGAATGCAGTTATATGTCACCTTTGATTTACAAGACATATCAACAAAGAGAACAGTCATGGTTTTCTGATTGTACCTGTGTAATCAATCAAATGGTTTGAAGTAGAATGTCCTTGGAAGACACCAGGGAATTTCAAATCAACAACTTTTAAAACGTGGATCACATAGATTCGTGGTTGCCTAGGGCTGGAATATTGGGGGAGAATAGGGAGTGACTGCTAATGAATACAGGGTCTCATTTTGGGAAAGTAAAAAATGTTCTAAAATTGGTTGTGGTGATAGTTGCACAACTCTGTGAATAACAAAAAGAGTCATTGCACTGTATATTTTAAATGAGTGAATTGTATGGTATTGAATTATATCTCAATAAAGTTTTTAAAAGAAAAACTTGGGTCACAAAGAGAAGGCAATGAGAGGAGGATTTGATTAAATACTATGATGAAATGGGGCAGGGGGGTGTTATGCAATTTATGATCTTAATGAAGATCGTTCCTTAACATCTTAATATCTACTACTTTCCTCCTTGTTCTTTTCTCTACTCTAGCTTTTTATAGATTCTTTTGGAAAAGCCACAACTTTCCACCTCTTTCCTTTGTTTTGTTTACTAATCAATTAATATACACATACAATATATACAACACTTATTCCAAAAATTATAAATAATATAGAATGTGATTCTGATGTTAACTCCCACCGCTCTTTACTCAAGAGTAAGTGTAGATGAGGGAAGTGTTCCCATCCTGATCCTGTTTTAGATGCTCATGTTTTGTCACCCTTATTCTGTATTGTGTGCTAATTCTCTATATGTCCTAAATCATTCCATGTGCCACACAACAGACTGTGTAAGATTCATGACTCCTTCTATCAAGATTCTCATATTAAATTCAAAGAATTTTTTATCTGTTTTATAGTTGTAACTATTACCATGCCTAATAGTGACTCCCACTGATCTGTACAATGTTATTGAATGAGCTCTCTGCACTTCTTTTTATCTGTATTCTCTTTCTCAAGAGCGATGATATCCCCTTTATCCAAATACCACAGCAGAAGAAAAACTGCATGTCAGAGGGTCACTAGGTAGTTATGCTTACAAAGTGGAAGGTCAGACAGGGTTTTGCATGAAGCTTTCTTTTAGTTGATATGAAAATAATCAACTAAATGTCCCCTTTGAACAAATGATCAAGCCATTTAAAAGAAAACACCTTCCTGAAACTGACACATTAAAGTTGTAGTTTATTTAAGTTAATAAAATACCAATCTCCAAGCCCATAAACAGGGGTTCCGTCAACCATGAGATGAAATACTTCCCTCCTATGAGCTTAGACAAAATGTTTTAGTTACTTTTCTACATCAGCATTATGAGATCACTCTCTATTCTCAGAATAACAGAAATAACTGAAGTTGCAACCCTAATCCTTGAGTGTAACTGCTTATATATACTGTGTTATCCACTAAACCACAAGCCTATCACACTCTGTCATATGATTCCATGAAATACAATTTATTCCCATATCATGGTATACCTAGTTGTATATGAAGGAACTTGATGCTCCAAGAAGAGAAAATCAATATTTACAATCCACACTATCCTTTCTCTTAAATATGAACAACTGACCTTGTAGAACTAATATACCAAAAATCCAGTTCCTGATGCAAAACAACCTTTGTCAAATAGTTTATTCATTTTCCCAGGTTTCTGCAGTTGAAACTGGATACCTCTGAATGTTGTTGCAAAATAGCTTACAAAGCAATTTATAACACATTTATAAGTTTGTCAAGATAGTGTTGTTGTTGTTTTAATGTACACAGAAACTCAAGTCCATATTCCAAGGATCCTTTCACATGATCGAAAGCTGAATTTTCCAACCAGGCAGCTGTAGCTCATTAGATCTGCCATGGACTGTGAAAACCACTTGCCAATAGTGTCAAAAGACTATTACTCATTTCAATCTCTCCAAAGAGGACAGATCTTTCTTTGACAAACATTAGTGAAAAAAAACTGAGTTTGGAATAGCTCAGCACACAAAGATGGAAACTCAATAGTGAAACTAAAGCCAAATGGAGATAAGCTGATGTTCTAGCTTTTCACCTTCAGAGACCAGAGCTTCCACCTAGATTTTAAGGGAAAAAATAAAACAAAAAAACCCACATAGCAATAACAATGCACTCGCAGCATTCATAATAATCGTACCATCTGACCTGACAGAACTGTCAGTCTGAATGGCAAATTCTCTGCATATGATTGAGTTTAGTAATCTCAGCAGCTCAAAACAGAGAACCTTAAGGGGTCAATCAAATCAGCTTTGAATGTCAGTCACTGTCCAAGCAATGTAGTTAATCAGAAAAATCAGGATCCTCAGAAATTGTCTAAATCCTTATTCAGCAATCACAAAGACAACTAAAGAAACGGTAGACATTTAAACTGCTGTAGATTTAAACTGAATATTGCCATAGCTAGTATGCCAAAGATGAAAATGTAACTATCTGGATAATTTGTGCAAATATTAAGTAGTCTTGCTCTTCAGACAGTTTTATATCTCGATAACTAAATACTCAACTAAAATTTAGCTGGGTAAATAAAGCCTGATGTTAGTTTAGAAGCTAGCACTAAGAGGGATTCCAGGGTGCAAGTTATGTTCTATTTCTTGATCAAGGTGCTAGCTTCATAGGTATTATCAGGTTATAAAAATTCACTGAGCTGTACACTTACAATATGTGAACCTTTGTGACCAAAGAAGCTTTGTGATCAAAAAACATCATGTCCTCTAATCAACTGTCCCAAGAATTTAGTCTCTGAGAAAAGCTATAGTATCAAATTCCCATTTGATCAAGATCATCCCTGCTTTACACTTACTTGTTTTTTAGTTTTTCAAGCTAAACTGTTTAAGGATAGACTCAAGTCAGATATATATTACAGCAACAGAACATGTTTCATTATATTTGGGTCTATTATCTCATAATATAGTTTATAACAATGTGAATGATTTCTATTCTAAAGACTTAGGAAAGTATTTTTTAAATAGTCTTGATAATCATGATGCTTTATTCCTGAAAAGACCCACCAAACCACAATTCATGCATGTTACTCTTTAATAGTCACAAAATAGTTTGTGAAAAATACATAAGATTGAGTACAATACTTCAGTAAGTGAGGGCACTCGAAATATTTGATATCAATGACAGAGGCAGATCAAGAGATATATTAAGACACCATCAAAAGTATTTAAGAAATATCATGATGGGAAAAAGAATGAGACCCAGATATGAGTTCCAATTTTGCAAAATACTGTTAAAAGATATATCTATCTCCCAGTTCATTGTAAGAGTGTAAGAAATGCAAATGTCTTAAAGTTGTAGTTAATTCCTTAAAATTCTGTATTAGCTTACTATTTTTGTAACATAGAATCACTGCTCATGTCAGCTTAGTCTACTGTATCCACGACTAGGAACCATAAAGGGATCCCTTCCCTTTTTATGAGCCAAGTGTTAGACAAATGTGGGAGGAAAGAGGCAAGAGACAAAAAAAAAAAAAAAAAAGTATGCTTTTAACATCAAAAATTCACATGTACAATTTTATACATACCACAAGAATCTCAAAATTATGATAGCATATGAGGCTGAGACAAGTAGTAACTGGCTCCATTTCTTAAAAAAAATTAATAGTTATACCCTGTGTTTGTTCTAGAAGCCTAAATAATCCAAGAAGGTAATACAGCAACAATTTTAAATCATATTCTATGAAAGGAGCATTTTTCTTCCAAAAAAAAAACTTTTACATTACCCACTATAGCTTAAACTTAATATAATGGGTCAAAATTCTGAGAAAGAAAATGGTTAAATTTGGCCTTAACCTTTGGTTAAAATAAATTTTTAAATGCCTAACATTAATGGCTGTGCAATGCTCAGTTTTTCCACATGAGCTATACATTTTAAAATGTAATTTTAGCAAATGGGCAGCATAGAGTAATAAGCCCAAAGTTCATCTCGGTTCCTCCATAACATTAAACAGGGTTTCAATGGAATACTCTGCTTAGATTTAGGTTAGTAGCCTAATATTTTCAAATAACCAAAAGTTGAATTAACTATTAGTTGAACCATATGACGATGCCACTGCTATAGGTCAAAAACAGCCAAATCTTGGCAATTTCATGTGGTTTAATCTAATAAGAGTTTTTTAGACAGTTCAAACTCTAGAAAAAAGCAAATACACACAAAAATTGTTTACATGATGTGAAAATACATGTAAAAAATGTTTCCAAAGGAAACAACTAAATGCAAGGTATAAAGAGAAATAAAAATAGTAGGCTTTATGAGAAGGCGAAAAAATCAGGTAGTTCAACGGGTTACTGAAATGCTGGTAGTGATCGATAAATCGATTTCTGCTTCACCTTTTATGAAGAGGCTGTACTTAACAAATCACTGTGTAAGCTGCCTCAATAACAGGACTCCTGCTATCAAGTTTACTTGCAATGATTCCAACAAAGAAATTAATTTCTTCATGACAAGAAAAGGTTATCTGAAATGGGGAAAACACAGGAGACTTAGCTTTCTGCTAATAAAAGAGACAAGTAACAGTCTAGGCACTGAATTCAGAGCTATTTTATGCTCGATAAGATCTGAATTCCTTGTAGCTCAACTACTACCATTACTTTAGAGACACACTCACACATATACATATATGTATATGTAGATATATACTTGCCTGTTACCTGTTTTTGCAATGTTCTTAGTTTCAGCACTGAAAGTTCCATGATCTAGAAACCCAAGCCTAGGCAAACTGGGATATTAGCTACCCTGATGTACAGCTCCCAATCCATGCACATGCGTGTGCTTGGGTGCTTACACCCCCACACACTCACCATCCACATCCCAAACCCCAAAGAATGTATTCCTATAACTTATAATGAATTTATTAACTCTTCAGAAAGTAGGGGTGTTATAAAATTATCCAAAAGTTATTACGTGTTTTATGACTATATCAATAAAATATGTAACTAGCAGTGATCAAATCTGAGAACTTAGAAACTGCCATTCATCACAAGTCATCAGACCCACTCTTTCCTAAAAACTTTCATGTTTCATTCATATGTTGACAAGTATTATCACTGGTTAACCTCTTACAATTATGCTCCATTTTGTAAATAGGAGGAAAATCTGTGGCATTCTATAGGTTCAAATCTCAGCTTCACCACTTATCAACACTGTAGCTTTAAGAGAAATTGCTTCACCTGTCAATTCTCCATTTCCTACTATGTAAAATGGGAATACTGATTGTACCTACATCATAGGGTTTTCATGAGTATTAAATGATGCAATGTATATAAAATGCTTAGCATAAAATTAATTCTCAATAAAACTTACTTATAAATATAATTGCTATTAGTATATGGTACGGGTAAGAACTTGCAAGTGCCTTGAAGGTGGCAGTCACCCATTCCTGTCTTCTTTGATGGAAACATTTTCTATTAAAAACAATTTATTTCCTTTTATAACATTAAGATTTCCAGAATTATTCTTTCTGACTGAAAAACTAAGAGAATCTTGAATAGTTTAAAAGAGTGTCCTTATAATAAGATTAATTACTTCTTTACATGGAATTTCTTTCCATTATTAAATTTCAACATTGGATATAATAGTGAAAGTAGAGAATAAAAATCAGAGCTCCTTGCCCCTAACTTTAATAAAATATAATATTTAATGGGCTAAAATACAGATGGTAAAGTTCTATCTGTACTAAAGAGAACAAGTATAAACATTAAATCAGAACAGAGTCAAGTTAGATTTTAGAGTTTGGGAAAACCTTTAAAATCATCCACTCCAATGCTCTCATGTTTAAGACCCCCAAAAGGTGATTTGTCTGATGCTATATGACCATAATCAGAAATAATACAAGAATTCAAGCCTCCTGATACCTGCTCCAACTATCTCTTCGAGATGCTTCTCTCCAAATCATAAGTGAAAACCATGAGACAAATTCCTTTTCCAAAATTTCTAATAAAAACCATCTTCAAACACACAAAGATAATTAAGGTGAGGTGTGATGAGAAGGATGAAGGAAAAATAACTGCTATTATGTAGTAGAAAATATACTTTGAAGTCTAACAGAGCCAGCTCTGTCACTCCTTCCCTCTGTGTCAATGGGCAAAGGACTTACTCTGTCTGAGCTTCAGGGTCCTCATTCATAAAATGGGGATAATACCACCTAGAACAAATAAATAACATATAAAAAGGTTTGAACAGCACAATAATTGAGAGTCACACTATCAACCTTTGAATTTTAACTCCACAACTTACTTGTTGTTTGACCAAGTTATATAACTTCTTTGAGTCATGGAAAGTACTTTAGCACAGAACATGGCATATAATAATTGCAACAAGATTTAGTTTTATCGATACTATATATAAATCACCTGGAACTCAGTGGGTAGTGAATAATAAAAACCACCACCACCACCACCACCAACAACAACAAAACACCTGCTTTTACAAGTAAAACAGACAACAAAGGCAACATGCTTTATAAAAATCAATGCCATCTATCCTAAAATATGCTCACGTATGTAAAGTTCATTAGATTGGGGTTAAATGTCAAATTTAAAAAGTACAAAACTTAAAATATATCAAGTAAATAATCATTCTATAGTGATTTATTTAAGAAAATTGTGGTTTTCAGAGTACTGGATTTTAAAATGCTCAGTTCACAAGTCAGAAAATATGGTATAAAGTCAAAAATTAGGTAATATCAGAAGTATTACAAAGAGTGAAATAAAGCTAAAATTATAGAATTAGTACATTAGAAAATCTGTAGAAGACCAACTGTGCATAGAAGAAACCATGTGTCTATTATGACATGGTTTTCATAAGATCCTAATCAAAAATATAATAAAAAGAAAAGAAACAGTAGAAAAATACATCCAACATATCACCATTTAAGAGAACCAATTCTCAGGTGATTAGAAAAGATCTATTCCTGAAGTGGGTGGAAAGGCATGATTCCTAAATCCAAGGGAAATTAAAACCACAAAGTTTAAACAAAATATCATGAAAAAAAATCAATACCTCACAAAATAAAAAGGAATAATTTAATTTTCAGCTTTCTCTTTACAAAAATTCTATTTCTAGATCAGATACAGTGGTTTAAGATGCTACCATGTCTTTAAGCTCCATTTGGTAGGAAAATACCTAACCTCTGCTACCTTTAAAGGTAAGTAGGAGGTTTTGTATTTAAGTTGTGATGTGTAATACTTCAGGGTAACCTCATGCCAAAATGGCACATTTCTGAGGGAAGCAAAGGTATTCAATAAAAAGCTTTTAAAGGCATATTTTTAAACTTGCAGCAGGAAAGCTTTTCTGTGTCAAGACAGTAATTCTTTTAACAGCATTGATCAAAATGTCATTCTTTTATGAGTGTACAATACCTTTTAATGGCATACAACAAGCCATTAGGGTTATACACCTCTGTATAGCAGACAGCTTACTGGAAAATAGGGAACACTGGCCAAGATACAGTCAGTAGGTTTTATGCTTCTAACAAGGAACCGTTTTCCCCCTAGTGGCTTCATTCTAAAGTCCACACTGAAATTATCCAAAGATTAAGTGTAAGCTCTCTTCACTTCGGTAATTTAGCAGCATTTTCACAGAGGATAAACTGCAAGGTCTAAACTGTATCTCTGTAGATACCATGGGATAGCCCTGAAAACAGCCTCTCACTCAGGGCCAGTGAGAAATTATTCATGACGATTAGAAAAGAATGATGGTTTCATTTGCTTTGCTACTTTCTGAGGAAGAAGAAAGTGAATTTTAAAAATCACTTTTCATATTCATTTATAAAGCCAAATACTAAAGGAACATTAAAGTTATG
The DNA here is from genome assembly GCF_003031525.2 of Neophocaena asiaeorientalis asiaeorientalis. Lineage (NCBI taxonomy): Eukaryota > Metazoa > Chordata > Mammalia > Artiodactyla > Phocoenidae > Neophocaena > Neophocaena asiaeorientalis. The sequence goes on along the minus strand of NW_020185335.1, from coordinate 972,921 downwards.
TAATACTCTACCATAAAGTATCTCTCTTCATCAGCTAACATAAAATCTTTCGTAAAAGGAAACTATTTAAATCATCTTAAAACAAGTCCTTGTCTTTGGGGTATTCATGCTTTAAGAAAGACAAAATAAATTCTGAAACTACTTATAAAACTTAATCACGTTATTATACAAACTCTCAAAAAACTTCCATTAATTTACCATATTTCTAACCATTCAGGAAATGGAGAGCTAAGGGGTGGGACATAAATAGAAAGGGAGACTATTCCTGTTTTTCATGTTAAACCTTTACTTATTTTTCACTATTAAAGGTAATATGACTTGAGTACAAATGAATTCCTAGAATAACAGAAATATCCCAGATTTATTCATTGTAGCCTAAATCACCTCCTTCTGTAAACTATTCAAGGGCTTCACAGAGCCTAAAAATGTTACCCATAATAATTACATTCCTGCACCAAAAAATAAAACTCAACTTTACAGACAACACTAGATGAATTTCATAAACCTTTTCCTAAAAGTAAAGTTTAAAAAGTAGAAGAATCTGTCTCCTTTTAAAGGTGTGAGTGGGTAGGTGAGTGTGTAGGTATGTGCATGCTTAGTGGAAAGAAAATGGTAAGAGAATAAGAAAGTTCCTAGGAATGGCTTTACAAATTTTATCATCAAACAGAAAGTTGTTTCAGGCAATGTAGAGAACAAGTAAATTCTTAGAATAACAGAAATATTTGCACCAACTCCATCACTGAAAACAACTAAAAATGCAAAGTAATATACAAAAACATCTTTAAATCATCCCAGTTGATAAAAATAGTAAGAAATACAAAATCTAATAAAAGTGGACACTCAGTGAAGGTCGGTGGGGTGCTGAATCTGCTTTTCCCCATTTTGACCAGAGTTAAAATGTACAGATCTGGTTTAGAATGGATAGAAAACAGACACAAGTACCACCTAAGAGTCTAACAAGAGGCTGTCCTCCCAAGAAGCTGGGAACTCAGAGTTACCCCCCAAAGTAAAGGTTATCCAGGAGTCTGTGCTTAAGGGACTGTAAGGAAAGCTGTCTTAGAAATGAGCAAAACAGGGGACAACATAAAGCAACAAGTTGTAATCACAACCTAGCACTCAAGTAAATGTACATGTCAAATTCACATCATGCAAATGGGTCCAAAAAAAGAAATAAACAAAGTGGTATGCAAGCCAGAATGCAACAAACACAAATGTTACCTGGTGGTACAAACTATTAAATATACAAGTAAACAAGGCACTGTGAAAGAGAACCAGTTAAAAATAAACCTACAAGGATTTCATTTCTTGGAATTATCAAACATAGATTATATAATAACCATGTTTAATATGTTTAAAATAATTTTTAAAGTGTAAAAATATATTCACAGAAAAGATTAAAAACACATGACATAAAATGTTCACAAGATATTTATACAAATTAAATACACAGTACTTGAAATTTTAAAACTCAGTAAAGAGGCTTTTCCAGATTATCTCATAAAAGACTAACCCTCCCAATAAAAAATAACTAGAGAACGTAGGTAAAATATGGAAAACAACAATGTGAAGGCATTAGAGAGCTACCAAAGGCAGCCAAGAAGTACAAAAGAGAAATTTAGAGAGGTAAGCTCAACTTTCAGCATGGGCTTTATTAAGTCATTTGCCAATCCTCAGACAGGAGGCCGAGAAGCTAAGCAGACCTGTTAGCAGCAATAACAATATAGAGGGGAAATTTTTTGAAGTCTGGGCACTGCTAGCAGTAAACCAGAACCATATCAGAAGAATGAAACCCAGTTATATATCAACTCAATCCCAGATGAGATTAAATTTAATTGTCTCTACTCTACCTACCTGCCAGAAGCAAAATTAAACCCTCTCTGGGAAAAGTAAATATCATCCAGATCCTCAGAATATCATATCCAATGTCTGACATTCCTCTGACAATTACTAAGCATACTGGAAGACAAAACCACAATAAGATTTAAAGAAAAGAACAGAAAAGGAAAAGAACAGACCTACAGAAAATACAGATTGGAGTTATTAGACCTGGACTTTAAAGTATCTCAGGTTAAAATGTTCAAGAAAATAGAAGATACTCCAGTCTCCCATAAAATAAGGGCAACCACCTAAATCCAAATACCTCCACATAATCTCAACAAAACTTTAAAAATAAAAACAGAGTGAAAAAGCATAATCTACATCTACAGCATAACTAAGAGACAAAGATTACCATAAACTTCAAACATGTGTAGTAGAGAAATGAACACTAAAAGCCAGCAACTATTTCTAAAGCCCATGCTGGAGAAAGAGAGATACAGACTATGTAGATAAGAGGAGAGAGAAACAGGGGCTTAGGGTTGACCCAGTACAGATAAAATAAGCAGCAGAAAGTAGGGAAATCCTAAAAATAGGTCTAAGACTTGTTAGATCAGAGCACTGATTACTATGGAACCTAAAGGAAGAGGCTTGCAATTGCAAGAAATAGAAGTGACAGTCTTGAGGAAGCACTTCTACAGGAGAGGAGAGTGAGTGACTTAAAAGTGATATTCCTTGGATGTTTGCTGGTAAAGAGAAAGGAGAAAACAAGAAAGTAAAAAAAATAATGATCCTTCAGAAATGAAAGGAAGCAAAAAATTAAAGAAAACGTTCATCCTCCCAAACAAATGCACCACAGATTCGAGATACTGCACTTATTTATAGCAATAGAATAGGGTGCTTTTGAACTAAGAAACCTTGTAAACCCCCTCACCACTTTCTATATAAACTATTATTGCTGGTCATGAAAAACAAAACTTTCAAAACTGATTACAAAATAATAGGCAACAACTGTAAAAAATTATTATAAAAGAATACAGAAAATCAGAACAAAAACTCTTCAGCTGATGAACACCCCTCTCCAAAAAGAAAAAAGAAAGAAAAAAAGAAACCATAAAGTAGAGAAAACTACAATAATATCTCAAACTGAACTATATATTATTAAAGTATTTACAGATCTTTTCCAAAAACCTCAAACATTCAATAATTCAAAACAGAAATAGACCAGAAATGGGCAAAAATCTTCATATCAGGAAGATGCAAAATGAGGTAACTGGTCTCATGAAAGAAATTGAGCACAAGAAAAAAAATATTTTAGAAATGAAGAATAAATTATAACATACTCAAGAGAGAAGAGGATTGAATGAAAATATAATAAGAGGCACTGAACAAAAGCATGAAAATAGCCAGGGAACAAAACAAAATGAAGCAAAAGTGTAACAAGGATCAGGGGAAAGTGTTAACACACAAGAGAGAGAAAGAGGATCCAACATACATAAAATTATAGAGCTAATATTTAAAACTATGATATAAAAGAACAAACAATAACCAAAATAAGAGAAGACATGAATATTAAAAAGGCCTCAGAAGGATCTGGGAAAACTGATACAAAAAATTCTGAGACGTATTGTAATACATAATAGATTTTAAAGATAAGAAAAGTCTTCTGGGATCACTTACAAAGGAAGCAAAATCAAATAAGCATCAGACTACTGAGCAGCAGCCCACAAAGGAAGATAGTAGGAAGGTAGGAATCAAATGATGTTATTTAAACTGACAAACCAAACAATGAAATCCTAAGTAAACAAAAGAGGGACAAATATAATGGCATTATAAATAGTAGTATAAAGATAACCACTAGAACAAAAATACAAGCCTTCCAAAATACCAAGGAAAATATAAAAAGGGAGGAACATACTACAAAATGAAAGGGGGAAGTATAATACAAATGATAAATACATATATAATAATATAATATTTTGTTAGAATAGTGACCACACGATCATAACAATAAACGTACATTGATTAACCTTTCCAATTTAAAAAAAACCCACAATTTTGAATCAACTTACAAAGGAAAACAACTCTACAATGTATTAGAGAAACTCATCTAAAATAAAGTAATTCAAAAAGTAAAAATAGGGCTTCCCTGGTGGCGCAGTGGTTGAGAGTCCGCCTGCTGATGCAGGGGACACGGGTTTGTGCCCCAGTCCGGGAAGATCCCACATGCCGCGGAGTGGCTGGGCCTGTGAGCCATGGCCGCTGAGCCTGCGCATCCGGAGCCTGTGCTCCGCAATGGGAGAGGCCACAACAGTGAGAGGCCCGCATACCGCAAAAAAAAAAAAAGTAAAGTAAAAATACAACAAATAAATTTATTCAAGGCAAATGGAAACAATGAGAAAGTAGGTATTGCAATTCTGATATCAGACATGGTGGAGGTGAGACCAAAAAGCATCACATTCTAAAAAAGAACATTTTATGATCTAAAGACCAATACAAAATAAATATATAATAGTTAGGAATATCTATGTACCAAATAACACAGTGAGTACCATGATAAAACAGAATCAAAGAGAAATAAAGATGCAAAAAAGAAAAATACAAAACATGAACATACCAAACTCAATACCAGTGTACAAAAAAATATAAAAGGACATGGAAATATATACTAAACAAGATATCTCAATATCTTTATATTTAAACTCCCATTACAAGTAATTTCCTTAATAAGTACATATGAAACATTCACAAAAATTGACCAAATGTACTGTTTCAAAGAAAGCTTCAAAATGTTCCTCAAAGTAGAAACAATATAAAAATATTCTGATCACACAATAAAAGTAGAACTTAAAAAAACAAATAAATAAAAAGATCCTCAGGACTTTCCTGGTGATGCAGTGGTTAAGAATCCACCTGCCAATGCAGGCAACACAGGTTTGATCCCTGGTCCAGGAAGATCCCGCATGCCATGGAGCAACTAAGCCCATGTGCCACAACTACTCAGCCCGCGTGCTGCAACTACTGAAGTCCACACACATAGAGCCCATGCTCCACAAAAAGAGAAGCCACCACATTCACAGAAATATAGACAAAATGAAAAGGCAGAGGACTATGTACCAGATGAAGGAACAAGATAAAACCCCAGAAAAGCAATTAAATGAAGTGGAGATAGGCAACATTCCCCTAAAAGATTTCAGAATAATGATAGTGAAGATGATCCAGGACCTTGGAAAAAGAATGGAGGCAAAGATTGAGAGATGCAAGAAATGTTTAACAAAGTCCAAGAAGAATTAAAGAACAGACGAACAATACAATAACTGAAATGAAAAATACACTAGAAGGAATCAATAGCAGAATAACTGAGGCAGAAGAATGGAAAACTGACCTGGAAGACAGAATGGTGGAATTCACTAACATGGAACAGAATAAAGAAAAAACAATGAAAAGAAATGAAGATAGCCTAAGATACCTCTGGGACAACATTAAACGCACCAACATTATCATTATACAGGTCCCAAAAGGAGAAGAGAGAAAGAAAGGACCTGAGAAAATATTTGAAAAGATTATAGTTGAAAACTTCCCTAACATGGGAAAGGACATAGCCACCCAAGTCCAGGAAGGGCAGACAGTCCCAGGCAGGATAAACCCAAAGAGAAACATGCCAAGACGCATAGTACTCAAATTGAAAAAAATTAAAGACAAAGAAAAATTATTAAAATCAACAAGCAAAAAGTGACAAATAACATACAAGGGAACTCCCATAAGGTTAACAGCTGATTTTTCAGCAGAAACTCTACAAGCCAGAAGGGAGTGGCATGATATATTTAAAGTAATGAAAGGGAAGAACATGCAACTAAGATTACTCTAACTGGCAAGGATCTCATTCAGATTTGATAGAGAAATCAAAGGCTTTACAGATAAGCAGAAGCTAAGAGAACTGAGCACCACAAAACCAGCTCTACAACAAATGCTAAGGGAACTTCTCTAAGTGGGAAACACAAGAGAAGAAAAGGACCTACAAAAACAAACCCAAAACTATTAAGAAAATTGTAATAGGAACATACATATCAATAATTACCTTAAATGTGAACGGATTACATGCTCTAACCAAAAGACACAGGCTTGCTGAACGGATACAAAAACAAAACACATATATATGCTGTCTACAAGAGACTCACTTCAGACCTAGGGAAACATACAGACTGAAAGTAAGGAGATGGGAAAAGATATTCCATGAAAATGGAAATCAAAACAAAGCTGGAGTAGCAATATTCATATCAGACAAAATACACTGTAAAATAAAGAATGTTAAAAAGACACAAGGAAGGAAACTACATAGTGATCAAGGGATCAATCCAAGAAGAAGATATAACAATTATAAATATATGTGCACCCAAAATAGCAGCACCTCAATACATAGGGCAAATGCTAACAGCTATAAAATAGGAAATCAATGGTAACACAATAATATGGGGGACCTCACAGCTCACTTACACCAATGGACAGATCATCCAGACAGAAAATTAATCACGAAACACAAGCTTTAAATGACAGAATAGACCAGATAGATTTCATTGATATTTATAGGACGTTCCATCTGAAAACAGCAGATTACACTTTCTTCTCAAGTGCACACAAATCATTCTCCAGGATAGATCACATCTTGGGTCACAAATCAAGTGTCAGTAAATTTAAGCAAACTGAAATCATATCAAGCTTCTTTTCTGACCACAATACTATGAGATTAGAAATAAATTACAGGGAAAAAAACGTAAAAAACACAAACACATGGAGGCTAAACAATACGTTAGTAAACAGCCAAGAGATCACTGAAGAAATCAAAGAGGAAATCAAAAAATACCTAGAGAAAAATGACAACGAAAAAACGACGATCCAAAACCTATGGGATGTAGCAAAAGCAGTTCTAAGAGGGAAGTTTATAGCAATACAGTCCTACTTCAAGAAGGAAGAAAAATCTCAAATAAACAATCTAACCTTACACATAAAGGAACTAGAGAAAGAAGAACAAACAAAACCCAAAGTTAGTAGAAAGAGCAGAGCAAAAATAAAAGAAATAGAAACAAAGAAAACAATAGCAAATATCAGTAAAAGTAAAAGCTGCTTCTTTGAGAAGATAAATCAAATTGATAAACCTTGATCCAGACTCATCAAGAAAGAGGGAAAGGACTCAATAAAATTAGAAACGAAAAAGAAGTTAAAATGGATACTGCAGAAATACAAAGCATCATAAGAGACTACTACAAAGCATCATACAAAGAATCATACAAGAAATACAAAGCATCATAAAAGACTACTACAAAGCATCCTACAAAGCATCATAAAAGACTACTACTACTACTACTACTACCTCTATGCCAATAAAATGGACAACCTGGAAGAAATGGACAAATTCTTAGAAAGGTATAACCTTCCAAGACTGAACCAGAAAGAAATAGAAAATATGAACAGACAAATCACAAGTAATGAAATTGAAACTGTGATTAAAAATCTTCCAACAAACAAAAGTCCTGGTTCAGATGGCTTCACAGGTGAATTCTATCAAATATTTAGAGAAGAGCTAACACCTATCATTCTCAAACTTTTCCAAAATTGCCGAGGAAGGAACACTTCCAAACTCATTCTATGAGGCCACCATCACCCTGATACCAAAACCAGACAAAGATACTACAAAAAAAGAAAATACAGACTAATATCACTGATGAATATAGATGCAAAAATCCTCAACAAAATACTAGCAAACAGAATCCAACAACACATTAAAAGGATCATACACCATGATCAAGTGGGATATATCCCAGTGATATAAGGATTCTTCAATACATGCAAATCAATAAATGTGATACACCTTATTAACAAATTAAGGAATAAAAACCATATGATCATCTCCATAGATGCAGAAAAAGCTTTTGACAAAATTCAACACCCACTTATGAGAAAAACTCTCCAGAAAGAGGGCACAGTGGGAACCTACCTCAACATAATAAAGGCCATATACAACAAACCCACAGCAAACATCATTCTCAATGGTGAAAAACTAAAAGCATTTCCTTTAAGGTCAGGAACAAGACAAGTATGTCCACCCTTGCCACTATTATTCACATAGCTTTGGAAGTCCTAGAAACGGGAATCACAGAAGGAAAGGAAATAAACGGAATACAAATTGGAAAAGAAGCGGTCACTGTTTGCAGATGACATGATACTATACATAGATATCCTAAAGATGCCACCAGAAAACTACTAGAGCTAATCAATGAATTTGCTAAAGTTGCAGGATACAAAATTAATGCATAGAAATCTCTTACATTCCTATACACTAACAACAAAAGATCAGAAAGAGAAATTAAGGAAACAATCCCATTCACCATTGCAACAAAAAGAAAAAAATATCTAGGAATAAAACTACCTAAAGAGACAAAAGACCTGCACTCAGAAAATTATAAGACACTGGTGAAAGAAATCAAAGATGACACAAACAGATGGAGAGATATACCATGTTCATGGATTTGAAGAATCAATATTGTGAAAATGACAGTACTATCAGAAGCAATCTACAGATTCACTGCAATTCCTATCAAATTACCAATGGCGTTTTTTATAGAACTAGAACAAAAAACTTAATATTTGTATGGAGACACAAAAGACCCCAAATAGCCAAAGCAATCTTGAGGGAAAAAAATGGAGCTGGAGGAATCAGACTCCCTGACTTCATACTATACTACAAAGCTACAGTAATCAAGACAATATGGTACTGGCACAAACAACAGAAATATAGATCAATGGAACAGGATAGAAAGCCCAGAGATAAACCCACACACCTATGGTCAACTAATCTATGACAATAGAGGCAAGGATATACAATGGAGAAAAGACAGTCTCCTTAATAAGTGGTGCTGGGAAAACTGGACAGCTACATGTAAAAGAATGAAATTAGAACATTCCCTAACACCATACACAAAAATAAACTCAAAATGGATTAAAGACCTAAATGTACGACCAGATACTATAAAACTCTTAGAGGAAAACATAGGAAGAACACTCCTTGACATAAATCACAGCAAGATCTTTTTTGACCCACCTCCTAGAGTAATGGAAACAAAAATAAACAAATGGGACCTAATGAAACTTAAAAGCTTTTGCACAGCAAAGGAAACTATAAATAAGACGAAAACACAACCCTCAGAATGGTAGAAAGTATTTGCAAACAAGTCAACAGACAAAGGATTAATCTCCAAAATATATAAACAGCTCATGCAGCTCAATATTAAAAACAAAAAACAAAAAAACCCCACCCAATCGGGGCTTCCCTGGTGGCGTAGTGGTTGAAAGTCCGCCTGCCGATGCAGGGGACACAGGTTCGTGCTCCGGTCCGGGAAGATCCCACATGCCGCAGAGCAGCTGGGCCTGTGAGCCATGGCCGCTGAGCCTGCACGTCCGGAGCCTGTGCTCCACAACGGGAGAGGCCACAGCAGTGAGAGGCCCGTGTACCGCAAAAAAAAAAACCAAAGAAACAAAAAACGACCCAATCAAAATATGGGCAGAAGACCTAAATAGACATTGCTCCAAAGAAGACACACAGATGGCCAAGAGGCACATGAAAAGACAGTCAACATCACTAATTATTAGAGAAATGCAGATGAAAAGTAAAATGAGGTATCATTTCACACTGGTTTGAAAGGGCATCATCAGGAAATCTACAAACAACAAATGCTGGAGAGGGTGTGGAGAAAAGGGAACCCTCTTGCACTGTTGGTGGGAATGTAAATTGATACAGCCACTATGGAGAATAGTATGGAGGTTCCTTAAGAAACTAAAAATAGAATTACCATATGACCCAGCAATCCCACTACTGGGCATATACCCACAGAAAACCATAATTCAAAAAAGATACATGCATCACAATGTTCATTGCAGCACTATTTACAATAGCCAGGTCATGGAAGCAAACTAAATGCCCATCAACAGATGAACAGATAAAGATGTGGTATATATATACAATGGAGTATTACTCAGCCATAAAAATGAACAAAATTGGGTCATTTGTAGAGACATGGATGGACCTAGAGACTGTCATACAGAGTGAAGTTAAGTCAGAAAGAGAAAAACAAATACTGTATATTAATGCATATATGTGGAATCTAGAAAAATGGTATAGATAAATGGTTTGCAAGGCAGAAATAGAGACACAGATGTAGAGAACAAACGTACAGACACCAAGGGGGGAAAGGGGCGGGGGGTGTGGTGGTGGTGGTGGGATGAATTGGGAGATTGGGATTGACATGTATACACTAATATGTATAAAATAGATAACAAATAAGAACGTGCTATATAAAAAAAGAAATTAAATAAAATTCAAAAAAAGGAAAAGAGAGAAGCCACCGCAGTGAAAAGCCTAAACACCTCAACGAAGAGTAGCTCCTACTCACCACAACTAGAGAAAGCCCCTGTGCAGCAACAAAGACCCAACACAGACAAAAAAAAAAAAAAAAAAAAAAAAAAAAGATTGTTTCACCAGGTAGTTTTAAAGCTTTCTAAAAAAGTCTTTGGTGAAAGGTAAATATAAACTGACACACTAAACAAAACAGTCAAAATTAATGACAATACCAAGCATTGGGAAAGATGTGAAGCAAATGAAACTCTTATATAAGTGGGACTGTAAATTGGTACAACCACTTTAGAAAACTGTTTGGCATATACAGTGTAATATTACTCAGCCATGAAAAGAAATGAAATTGAGTTATTTGTAGCGAGGTGGATAGACCTAAAGTGTGTCATACGGACTGAAGTAAGGCAGAAGGAGAAAAACAAATACCATATGCTAACAAACATATATGGAATCTAAAAAAAAAAAAAAAAGGTTCTGACGAACCTAGGGGCAGGATGGGAATAAAGATGCAGATGTAGAGAATGGACTTGAGGACACCGGGAGTGGGAAGGGTAAGCTGGGTCTAAGTGAGAGAGTGGCGTTGACATAAATACACTACCAAATGTAAAGTAGATAGGTAGTGGGAAGCACTACATAGCACAGGCACATCAGCTCGGTGCTTTGTGACCACCTAGAGGGGAGGGATAGGGAGGTTGGGAGGGAGACGCAAGAGGGAGGGGCTATGGGGATATATGTATACGTATAACTGATTCACTTTGTTATACAGCAGAAACTAATACAACATTGTAAAGCAATTATGCTCCAATAAAAATGTTAAAATTAAAAAAAAAAAACTATAGAAACCTGTTTGGCAATTTCTACTAAAGCTAAAGACATTCCTGCTATATGACCCAGCAATTCTCCAGACAGTCACATACATATATACATACACATACATACAAAAAACATGAGTGTATATGTCTATAAAATGACATGTACAGGAACATTCATAGCTTCTTGAATAATGATAGCCAAACACTGGAAACGACTGCAATGTGTATGAACAAAAGAAGAGATAAACAAACTGTAGTACAGTCATAAAATGGAATATTACACAGCAATGAGAAAGAATAAAGTAGAGCTATAGGCATGGTATTTTAAGTAAAATAAACTAGACACAAAGTATTACATACTTTTAAATGAAGTTCACAATGAAGCAAAACTAAGGGATGTTAGAGTATTTAGTGAAGAACAAAAGGGTTCCAAATTGGAAAATAAGTAAGATTATATCTGTTCACAGATGATGTAACCTTTCTTTTCTTAAGAAGATATAGTTTATTATTATTATTATTAATTTATTTATTCTATTTATTTTTGTCTGTGTCAGGTCTTAGTTGTGGCACACAGGATCTTTTATGTTGAGCCATGTGGAATCTTTTGCTGTGGTGTACAGGCTATTTGCTGTGATGTGTGGGCTTCTCTCTAGTTGTGGTCTGTGGGTTTTCTCTTCCCTAGTTGTGGCACACAGGCTCCAGAGCACGTGGGCTCTGTAGTTGTGGCGCGTGGGTTCCAGAGAGCACGGGCTCTGCAGTTTGCAGCATACAGGCTCTCTAGTTGAGGCATGTAAGCTCCAAAGTTATGGCGTGCAGCCTTAGTCGTCCCACAGCATGTGGGATCTTCATTCTGTGACCAGGGATTGAACCCATGTCCCCTGCATTGTAAGGTGGATTCTTTACCACTGGACCACCAGGGAAGTCCTGATGTGATCTTTCATGTAGTAGATGAAGATTCCACAGAAATATTTTTAGAACAAATAAACGAATTTAGCAGAGTAGCAAGTTACAAATTCAACATTCAAAAATCCATTGCATTTCTATACACTAACAATGAACAATATGAAAAGGAAATTATGAAAACAATTCCATTTACAATAGCATCAAAAAGCATAAAATACTTAGAAATTAACTTAACCAAGATGTTGAAAGACTTCTACAATGAAAACTAGAAAACAATGCTGAAAGAAATTTAAAAAAATACAAATAAATGGAAAAACATTCCATGTTCAAGGAATAAAAGACTTATTATTGTTGAGATGTCAATACTACCCAAAGTGATCTACAGGTTCAGTGCAATCTCTATGAAAATCCCAATGATATTTTTTGCAAAAATAGAAATACTCAACCTAAAATTAAATCGAATCTTAAGGGACCTTGAATAGCCACAACGGTCTTCAAAAGGGAGAACAAAGCTGTAGGATTCACACTTCCTGATTTCAAAACTTACTACAAAACTACAGTAATCAAAATAGTGTGGTACTCGCATAAAGACAGATATATTGATCAATGAAACAGAATAGAGAGCCAAGAAATAAATCCTTACATAAATGTGTGGTCAAATGATATTCGACAGGGGTACCAAGACCATTTAATGGGGAAAGGATAGTCCTTTCAACAGATGGTACTGTGGCCACTGTATATGCACATGCAAGAGAATGAAATTGAACCCTTACCTGATACAAAATTAACTCAAAATGGATCAAAGGCCTAAAATATAAAACTCTTAAAAGAAAACATTGGGCAAAAGCTTCACGACGTTAGATTTGGCAATGATTTCTTGGATATGACACCAAAGGCACAGGTAACAAAAGAAAAAGTATACAAATTGAACTTTAAAATATTTTTAAAATAAAAATTAAAAAAAAAATTAAAGTATTTTGTGCATGAAAAGACACTATTCATCGACTAAAAAGGCAATCCACAAAATGGGAGAAAATTGTGCAAATCATATAGCTGATAAGAGATTAATATCTAGAACATACAGAGAACTTATAAAATTCAACAACAAAAGAACAAACAACCTGATTCAAAAATGGACAAAGGACTTGAAAAGACATTTCTCCAGAGAAGATGTACAAATGGCCAATAAGAACAAACAAAAAAAATGCTCAACATCACTACCATTCAGGAAATGCAAGTCAAAACTATAATTAGATACCACCTCATACCCATTAGGATGGCTACTATGAAAAAAAAAAGAACTCAGAAAACAACAAGTGTTGCCAAGGGTGTGGATAAATCAGAATTCTTGTGCACTGTTGGTAGAAATGTAAAACAGTACAGCCACTGTGGAAGACAGTACAGCCATTCCCCTAAAAATTAAAAATATAATTCTCATATCATCAGCAATTTCACTTCTGGGTATACACCCAAAAAAACTGAAAGCAGAGTCTTGAAGAGTTATTTACACACCCATATTCTCATCAGCATTATTATCAATAGTTAAAAGATGGAAGCAGGGCTTCCCTAGTGGCGCAGTGGTTGAGAGTCCGCCTGCCAATGCAGGGGACACAGGTTCGTGCCCCGGTCCGGAAGGATCCCACATGCCGAGGGGTGGCTGGGCCCATGAGCCATGGCCGCTGAGCCTGCACATCCGGAGCCTGTGCTCCACAACAGGAGAGGCCACAACAGTGAGAGGCCTGTGTACCGCAAAAAAAAAAAAAAGATGGAAGCAATTGAAGTGTCCACACACTAAAGAATGGATAAGCAAAATGTGGTATATGTATATATATATATACAGTGGAATAGTATTCAGCCAAAAGGCAATTCTGCAATATGCTACAACATGGATGGACCTGGATAACACTATGGTAAGTGAAATAAGCCAGTCACATAAATACGAATACTATATGATTCTACTTATATGAGGTACTTAGACTAGTCAAAATCAGAGGCAGAAAGTAGAATGGTGGTTGCCAGAGGCTGGAAGAAGAGTGGGAAAGAGGGAGTTATTGGTTAATGGGTATAGAGTTTCAGTTTACAGGGTGAAAAGATTTATGGAGATGGATGGTGGTGATGATTATGCTGAAGACTGTATCAGCAATATAGATTATTGCTGAAGATTATGAATGCATTTAATATCACTGAACTCTATAATTAAAATGGTTAGGATGGTAAATTTTATACTATGTATATATTACCACAATAAAAAAAATTGGAAAAAAACCTGATTGATGCTGGTAACAGCTAGAACTGTGGCCATCTATGGGAAGACAGGGAGTGGTAGTAACTGAGAATGAAGACAAAGAATCATGGGATGCTGGAAATGTTCTACAGCTTGATCTGAAGACATACACACACATATACATATCATATATATATATATAACAATGTAAAAAATGTTACTGTACACTTAAGATTAGTGTACCTGATACACTTTATTGCATGGTGAACAATCAAAACAACAAGAGAAATGGTCATCTATAGACACTTCAGTAAAAAAAAAAAAAATCAAAATAGAAAACATGTAAATATGTTCAACCTCATTAGGTATCAAGGAAATGCCAATTAAACCACTATTACAACCTCCACAAGATTAGCTAATACACTATTTGACTGTTTGACTTATCAGTCAATCAGACTGACTAATATACTATTTGTGGGAGTGCAAACTGGTGCAACCATTTTGAAAAAGTGGGATGTATCTACTAAGCCAAAATACACAATTCTCTCAGAAAGTTGTTTGGCTTCTTATCTATTTTGTTTTAGTCAGTTCCTTAGTAACAGCCACATCTAGAGTTCTCTTCTAAACGTTTTTTTGTTTTTGTTTTTGTTTTTTTTTTTGTGGTATGCGGGCCTCTCACTGTTGTGGCCTCTCCCGTTGCGGAGCACAGGCTCCGGACGCACAGGCTCCGGACGCACAGGCTCAGCGGCCATGGCTTACGGGCCCAGCCGCTCCGCGGCATGTGGGATCTTCCCGGACCGGGGCACGAACCTGTGTCCCCTGCATCGGCAGGCGGACTCTCAACCACTGCGCCACCAGGGAAGCCCTTTTCTACACGTTTTTTAGGGTTGCTGTACCTCTTATTTTCTGACCCTCTGGCTCCCATCTCTCTTCCTAATTATGATAATTTTTGGTCTAATAAGGATCAGAGGCAGAGATTTTTTCATAAGATTTTCTGTTTAATGGAAACAAATTGAATAGATACCATAGCAATAGTTGAACTTCACTCTGAGACATCTTGGTAAAGTTTGAGGTTTTATCACTGGCTGTGAAGGTCATATCCTTGATTTGATCCTTGCTAAAAGACAAGTTTTAATTGATCTTTGTCACTCGATACATTTATAAATTTTATATTTTAGAAGTTAGTATTAAAAAAAAATTACACCTCCCAACATTACTGTCTCTTTAAATTTCTTTCATGCCTGTTTTTTAAAAAAATGACAGTTCTTATCTGAGTTTTTCTTCCTTGTAATGCCTCCTAAATGGAGCCTCCAGCAACCAACACACAAAATATTGAAATTCTGTTTTCCTGCCACTTGTCCTAGAGTTACAAATTTACTAAGTACATGATCTGCATCAAATATAGATGGTTAAAAAAAAAAAAAAATCTAGGTGCCCTATAAAATTTATCCTTCAGAAAAGTTGATTGCTCTACATTTTATTAACTTCCACTTATTAAAATAGCTGCTAATAGTACAACAAGAATAACACCAGATGGAAGAAAACTATTCAAATACAGCTCCACCATCCATTTCCCCAATTCATATCCTATAAACTAAGGAGAGGGCTTCCCTGGTGGAGCAGTGGTTGAGAGTCCGCCTGCCGATGCAGGGGACACGGGTTCGTGCTCCGGTCCGGGAAGATCCCACATGCCGTGGAGCAGCTGGGCCCGTAAGCCATGGCCGCTGAGCCTGTGCGGCCGGAGCCTGTGCTCCGCAACGGGAGAGGCCACAACAGTGAGAGTCCCACATACTGCAAAAAAAAAAAAAAAAAAAAAAAAAAAAACCTTAGGAGATTTAACTACAACTATGAAACATTTTAGACTTCACAATATATCCATAAACAAAAGCAAACTGTCTTTCTAACTTTTAGATCCCAAATATAACTTAATCAGACACAGCAGGGCAAAAGAAATCTAGAATTTTAAATGACTACTTTGTAGTTTTGTGTAAAATTCAAAGATGATAAAAAGTAGACAGATTTTAAAACCCTCTCCTCAATATTTTCAGTATAGGTAATTATAATATAAATGCCCATCACACTGAATGAAATGCCACAAAACCAACTATATTACACCTTTCATTTGCCCTACATATATAATTAAACCCAGTAAAATATAAAAATATAATGAAATCTTTCCACAACATTAGCAGGTCACCCTCAAACAATCTGACCTACACGTGACTTGTCTAGCCAGGTCAACCTATCATTCACAAATCAATCATCCCCTCTTCTCTCCACATAATACTCCATATATAGCAACAACTAGTGAGAAAAAAAAAAATCTAGTAATAATCAAAAGTCCCTGCTACACATTTAGAAAATTCAGATGAAAAGCTGACAGTAACCTTAAATATTACACTATTTATAAAATATTCAGGGCAAAGAAAGGAACAAACATACCTATTCTTCCAAAGACATTCCAGATAGCAAAAAGGTTCAGGTGGAAGAGGATATTAGATTAGTTTTTATATAAATAGTAATTCCTCATTTCATTTTAAAGGACATAAACCATTATATGTTATATGCTGATGAGATTTAACCACTCATTATTTGCAGAGTAAAATTTGGCTCATCTAGATCCAGCACCCATAAAATTATAAACTGACATGATATACTTATATTACCTTCCCTGGTCATTTAATTGAGCTCTTGTTGTCCTGCTTGTTCTACAGGTAAGGAATTTCTTCCAGATCTCACAGCTCCAACTAATAAATTTTATGTCACTGTTCACAAAAGGACAGTGGATATCACTGAAAATCTCAGAGTAAAGAGTTCTAAAAACCCTTCCTCCATAAAAGCAATGAGAACACTAGCAAAAACTGTCAGAATCAACTTTTTCAAAATGCTGGAAATTAACCAAAGAAATGCAGCAATCTAGGGAATGATTATTCAAGAAAAAGAGCTAAATAAGAACAATGAGCTTTATGGCATTTTAATTTGCCCTTTGCCTATCTGCCCATCCCCAGCTCCACTGGAGTCTTGAAAAACAACAGCCACAATCAAGTCTGGCAGTCCAAGAAGTAATTCTTTCAAAGCCCCATTCCCAGAGAAAGGTCGTTATTGGACACGAAAGACTCCACATGTAAGGCTGTCATTTGTGAACTTACTCAGAGCTCACTAGTACAAAAAGTGCTTTCCCCTGAGAGACTCTGTCAAAACCAACCAGAGACAGTTGAACATAACTTCCGAAAGTCAACCATAAAAAAAGAACCCCATTAATAAAGAGGCAAAAGATCTGAACAGATATCTCACCAAAGAAGATATACAGATGGCAAGAAAGCATATGGAAAGATGCTAAACATCATAATGCATCAGGAATTGCAAATTAAAACAATTAGAAACCACATCTATAAGAATGCCAAAAATCCAAAACATTGATAATACCAAATGCTGATATGGATGTGGACCAACAGGAGCTCTCATTTGTTGCTGGTAGAAGTATAAAATGGTACAGCAACGTTGGAAGACAGCTGGGCAGTTTTGTCTCTTTCAAAAAAACTAAAATACTCTTTCCATACACCCCAGCAACTGTGCTCTTTGGTATTTACCCAAAGGAACTGAAAACTCACATCTACACAAAAACCTGCACATGGATGCTTAGAGCAGCTTTATTTACAATTGCCCAAACTTGGAAGTAAGATGCCCTTCAGTAGGTGGATGCTGTTGTGCTATGAAAAGACATGTTGAAACCTTAAATGCATATTACTAACTGAAAGAAACCAATTTGAAAAGGCTACATACTCTATGATTCCAACAATATGATATTTTGCAGGGGTAAAACTATGGAGACATTTTGATGATGGCTATTCTGAGCAGTGTGAGGTGATATCTCATTGTAGTTTTGATTTGCATTTCTCTAATAATTAGAAATGTTGAGTACCTTTTCATGTGCCTTTTGGCCATCTGTGTGTCTTCTTTGGAGAAATGTCTATTTAGACCTTCTGCCTATTTTTTGATTGAGTTGTTTATTTTTTTGATATTAAGCTGTATGAGCTGTTTGTATTTTTGGAGATTAATCCCATGTCAGTTGCATCATTTGCAAATATTTTCTCCCATTCTGTACAATATGGCCATTATCAAAAAGTCTACAAATAACAAATGCTGGAGAGGGTGTGGAGAAAAAGGAACCCTCCTACACTTTTGGGGGGAGTGTGAATTGGTACAGCCACTATGGAGAACAATATGGAGGTTCCTTAAAAAACTAAACATAGAGCTAACATATGATCCAGCAATCCCACTCCTGGGCCTTATATCCAGAGAAAACCACAATTTGAAAAGATACAAGCACCTCAATGTTCACTGCAGCACTATTTACAATAGCCAAGACAAGGAAGCAACCTAAATGTCCACTGATAGATGAATGGATAAAGAAGATGTGGTTTATTTATACAGTGGAATATTACTCAGCCATAAAAAATGATATGCCATTTGCAGCAACATGGATGGACATAGAGATTGTCATACTGAGTGAAGTAAGCCAGACAGAGAAAGACAAATAGCAAATATATGATATTGTTTATATGTGGAATCTAAAAAAAATGATACAAAGGAATTTATTTACAGAACAGAACAGACTCACAGACTTCAAAAACAAACTTATGGTTACCAAAGGGGAAAGGTTGTGGGGGGGAGGGATAAATTAGGAGGTTGGGATTAGCATATACACACGACTATATATAAAATAGATAACCAACAAGGACCTACTGTATAGTGCAGGGAACTATACTCAGTGTTTGTTACAACCTATAAAGGAAAGGATCTGAAAAAAAAATAGGTATCTATGCATGTACAACTGAATCACTTTTCTGTACACCTGAAACTAACACAACATTGTAAATCAACTCTACGTCAATAAATAAATTAATTAATTTAAAAAATTAAGGAGACAGTGAAAAGGTCAGAAGTTGCCACGGGTTGGGGGTAGAAGGGATAAATCAGCAGAGCACTGAGGATTTTTAGGGCAGCGAAAACATTCTGTACAATGCTAAAATGGTGGATACATGTCATTATACTTGTGTCAAAACCCATGAAATACAGAACACCAAAAGTGAACACAAACTGTAAACTATGGACTTTGAATGAAAATGATATGTAATGTAGGTCCATCAATCGTAACAAATGTTCTCTGGATTCAGGATGTTGACAGTGAGGGAGGCTGTGCATAAGTGGAAACAGGGGATATATGGGAACTCTTTACATTCCACTCAGATAATACTACTAAACAACTGAGAAAGAAATAGCATTAACTTCTCACAGACTTTTTTTTAAAAATAAAGAGGAAGAAACACTTCCAATTTCATTTTATGAAATCAACAATACCAAAATCATACAAAACCATTACAGGGAAGAAAATTAGAGAACCATAATCCTCACAAACTTAGACATAAACAATCTTATCAAAAACATTAGGAAATCTGACTCGGCAACATAAAAATAATTAGAGTAATAATACTTCATAATGAAGTGGAGTTTATTCCCACAGTGCAAAGTAGGTTTCACAGTTAAAAATCAATGTAATTCTCCATATTAGTAGTATAAAGAAGAACATCATATGATCATCTTAACTGACACAGAAAAACCATTTGGCAAAATTCAACATCTGTTAGTGATAAAAACTCTAAGGAAAATAGGGAATGAAAGGGAATTTCTTCAACCTGATAAAGGACAACTATGAAAAAGCTATAGCTTTCATCATACTTAATGAAGACAGACTAAACATTTTATCCCCAAGGTCAGGAATAAGGCAAAGATGTACCCTCACTTCTGTTAAACATCACACTGGAGGTCCTAGACAATGCAATAATGATAAATAAATAAATAAAATTAAATTAAAGGCATACATATTTGAAAGAAAGAAGTAAAACATCATAGATAAGTTTTTGTAAATGTAAACTAGTAGTGAATTTTAGAGAGGTCACAGAATTTTAATACAAAAAAATCAATTGTATTCCTAAATACTGGCAATTAGCAAAAAAATTAAAGGAAAACAAAATCTGCAATATTATCAAGAAACATGAACTACTCTCAGATAAATTTAACAAAATTTGCACAAGATCTATACAAGGAAAACTACAAAACACTGCTGAGAGAATTTAAATACACTACAAATAAATGAAAGGAGATACCACATAGATTGGAATAATCATATTTCTTATTAGGATAATTACCAACTTGTTGGTCTAACATAGATTTGGTGTAATCCCAAACAGATTTTTAGCAAACTTTGTGTAGAAACTGACCAGTTGATTCTAAAATTTATATGGGAAAGGGCCAGCAATCACAAAGGTGTCTTCTTAGAGAAACAAAAAGCTGGAAGAGTGACAGTACTAGATATTGTCTTACAGACTTAGAATTATTATACCTAATTTCAAAACAGTATATGGTAGCAGTATAATGGACAGACATATCAATCAGCAGAACAATGAGTCCAGAAATAGAATAATTCACATTAGGTTGACTGATTTTCAGCAAAGTTGCCAAGTATTTCAGAACTCCCTTTAGCATTCCTTATAGCGAAGACCTGCAGGCAGAAAATTCTCTAAGTTTTATTTATCTAAAACATGATTTATTTGACCTTCATTCTCAGAAGATGTTTTTGCTGAAGACAATGAAAGTTGAATAAGCCTTCTTTTTCCTCTCTCTCAATACTTTAAAGACCTCATTCCTTTAGTTTCTGGACTCTATTGTTTATGATAAAAAAATGAATGCTAATTCATATTGCTTTGTTCTAAGTAACATGTCACTTTACTCTAGATGCTTTCAAGATCTTCTCTTAACCTTGTTTTTCAAACAATTTAATTATGTTAAACCTTTCTTCCTTTTGTATTTGCCCTGCTTTTCATTGTACTCCTTAATCTGTAATTTATATCTTTCAACTAATTTAGTAAATTTTCATTCATTGTCTTTTCATATCATTATTTTGTTTCTCTACCTCTTCTTTTGGGACTCAAATTAGTTGCATATTAGATATATTATTCCACATGTCCCTGAGATTCTGTTCACTTTTGATTAGTCTTCTTTCTGTTGTCTTCACATTGGATAATTTCTATTAGTCATTCTCAAAGTTCACTGTCTCTTGTTACTCCAATCTGCTGTTAAGCCCTTCTAGTGATGTTTCTTGGGCGGGGGGAGGGAGTGAGAACAGAATTTCTGTTGTCTTCACATTGGATAATTTCTATTAGTCATTCTCAAAGTTCACTGTCTCTTGTTACTCCAATCTGCTGTTAAGCCCTTCTAGTGATGTTTCTTGGGGGGAGGGAGGGAGTGAGTACCGAATTTTCAACTCTAGAATTCTCCTCCACCACCACTTTTTATTTTATTTATTTTTAAAATATATTTATTTATTTTTGGCTGTGTTGGGTCTTCGTTGCCGCACGCAGGCTTTCTCTAGTTGTGGTGAGAGGGGGTTACTCTTTGTTGCAGTGTGCAGGCTTCTCATTGTGGTGGTTTCTCTTGTTGTGGAGCACAGGCTCTAGGTGCACGGGCTTCAGTAGTTGTGGCACATGGGCTCTAGAGTGCAGGCTTGGTAGTTGTGGCGCACGGGCTTAATTGCTCCATGGCACGTGGGATCTTCCTGGACCAGAGTTTGAACCCATGTCCCCTGCATTGGCAGGTGGATTCTTAACCACTGCGCCACCAGGGAAGCCCCACCAACACTTTTTAAAAAATAGTTTTTACTTCTCTGGTGAGACTTCCTATTTCTTAATTTATTACAAGCAAATTTCCCTTTATACTACTGAGCATATTTGTGATGTTTCCTTTAAAGTCTTTGTGTACTAATTCAACACTTCAATCGTGTTGAGGCCAGATTCCACTGACTGCCTTTTCTCTTGAATAAAAATCACATTTTCCTGTTGCTTTGTGTGTCTAGATATTTTTGACTATATTACGGACATTCTGAACGATGTGTTGTAGAGATTCCCAATTATACTGTGGTTCTCTGAAGAATACTGATATTTTTATTCCAACAGGCAGTTAACCTGTCTGAAGTCAACCACCAAATTGTTTATACAGTGATGAGTAATAGTTGAAATCTCTGTGCAGGTCTTTTATGTTTAGCTGGACTGCTTGAAAACTGTCTCATGCAAGTCCAGTTCAGGGGTCAGGTGATGATACGGGTGAGTTTATAAACAGAATTTAGAGCTTCCCTTTGTGGATCTGTCATTTCCCTACTCACTTTCCAGCTGCTCAGGTTACCCCAAATCCTGCTGTCTGGTTGTTCAAGCTAAAAGCCTGTCAATATTCTATTCAAGTTTTACCTTGACCTGCACATGGGGGGGAAAAAAAGGTGATAAAAACATGGGAAATTCACCCAGTGCCATTCTCCTTTTCTAAGCAGATGCTCCTCCAGTTTCTGCTGGCTTTTGGTTGTTCTCCATTGTATTTAAGTAGTTGAACTTACATCTTTTTGACAGATTATAATTGTTACTGCAGAAGGGTTGTGCAAAAAGGTGGTACTCCTTCATTACCAGAAGCAATGATAATTTAATTGGGAATGGTAAAAATGGTGTTAGAAGAATTGGATATCCATAGGGAAAAAATTAATCCTAACACTTCCCTCACACAAAAATCAACACAAAATAGATCAGAGACCTAAATGTAAAAGCTAAAACTACAAATCACAGGAAGAATATCTTTGTGACCTTTAGGTAGACAAAGATTTCTTAGGATATAGAATGCATGAATCATAAAATTAAAAATGGGGCTTCCCTGGTGGCACAGTGGTCGAGAGTCCGCCTGCCAATGCAGGGGACACGGGTTCGTGCCCCGGTCCAGGAGGATCCCACATGCCACGGAGCAGCTGGGCCTGTGAGCCATGGCCTCTGAGCCTGCGCGTCTGGATCCTGTGCTCCACAACGGGAGAGGCCACAGCAGTGAGAGGCCCACGTATCGCAAAAAAAAAAAAATAAAAAAATAAAAATGGATAAATTGGGTACCATCAAAATTAAAAAATGTCTGCTCTTGAAAAGGCACCATTAAAGAATAAAATGGCAAATCTCACATAGGAGAAGATACTCTGAACATATGTAATTGACCAAATACTTTTATACAGAATATATAAGAAATTTTAAAACAATAAAAAGTCAAACAAGTCAATTATTAAATTAGCAAATATTTAAATAGACAGATCATGAAGGATATTTGAACACCCAAATAAACACAGGAAAATATGGTCAATGTCATTAGACATCAGTACAGTACAAATTAAAACCACAGTGAGATATAAATAAATACCCACTAGAATGGCTAAAATTTAAATGACTGAAAGTTCCAATCAATGGAACTGGCAGTGGAGAATTGCAACTTTCATACATTCCTGAAGTTAACATAAAATCACAAAAATACTTTGGAAAACAGTTTGATCATTTCTTATAAAATTGAACATACAATTACTGTATGATCCAGCAATTCTACTTCCTAGGTATTTACCCAACAATTGCATACAAATGTTCATAGGAGCTTTATTCATAATAGCTTCAAACTGGAAACAACCCAAATGTCAATCAACATCTGAATGGATAAACAAATCATAATATATAGATATAGATATACAAATACTATAATACAGATATACATTAAAATATGACTTACTGTCAACAATATAATACTGAGAAAAAGAAACCAGATACAAAACAGTACATACTGTAAAATTTCATTTATATGACATTAAAATGAAAACAAATCTATAAAGTAAAAAAGCACATTAGTGGTTGCCCAAGGTTGGAGGGAAAGGGATGGAAAATGATTGAAAATGGGACAGGGAATTTATTGGGGTAAAGGGAGAGAACAGGGAAGAAGCTGTATCTGAGAAGATATTGATCAAGAATTTTACAAAACTGGTGAAAGTTATCAAGCTGTGATTCAACACTACAAAAGGATAAACAGTATATATTATGATAAATATATAAATCTAGGCACACCATATTAAAATCACTAAAAATCAAAAAGGGAAAATCTCAGAGAGGTCAGTTTCTTTTAAAGGCATAAAAATGAGTTTGATAGCTAACTTCTAAGGAAAAACAGTAGAGACCAGAAGATAATGGAATTACATCCTCAAAGGGATGGGAAAACTGAACTATTGATCTATTACTGACAAAACTACCCTTCATCAATGAAGGTGAAACAAAGACTTTTTTCAGATATACGAAAAATTGTGAGACTGTGTCCTTAACAAATCCACATTCAATAAATACTGAAGGGCATTCTTCAGGCAGAAGGAAAATGATCCCACCAATGGAAGCTAGGAGACACAGGAAGGAATGAAAAGTCACAAAAAGGTAAATCTACAATAATGTTCACATCTTAGGGAATTTAAAATATCTAGAAAATTAAAATACAAAGTAATAGCAAAATATGAAAATATTTTCAAATATAAGTTAATAATAGATTTGATAAATCAAGAATATAGAACAGCGGAGGGAAATGAAATTAATTAAAAAAAAAATCAGTCCAACAGAAGGCAAGAAAGGAAAGGAAAAAAACCAGAATGAAGTGATGAAACAAAGAGTAAATGGTAAGTATTAATACATTTATAATTACTAATACATTAGTAATTATATTAAATTAAAAAGGGTAAACTGCAGGGGTCTGATTTCTTTTTTTTTAACTTTTGAATTTTATTTAACTTATTTTTTTATACAGCAGGTCCTTATTAGTCATCCATTGTATACACATGAGTGTATACATGTCAATCCCAATCGCCCAATTCATCACACATCCCCCAGCTTTATTGAGACATAATTCACATACCACAAGATTTGCCCTTTAAAATGTACAACTCAGTAGGTTTTTAGAATATTCACAAACTACGCAGCCATCACAAGTATCTAACTGCAGAGCGTTTTTATCATTTCCCCCAAAACCCAATACCCACTCCCCATTCTCCCCATCCCAGTGCCTAGCAACCACTAATCTACATTCTATCTCTATAGATTGCCTATCTTGGACATGTTATATAAAGAGACTCATACAATACATGGCCTTTGTAACTGGCTTCTTTCAGTAAGCATGTTTTTCAAGGTTCATCCATGTTGTAGCACGCATGTTAATTTGATTGTAGTGATGATTTAATAGGTGCATGCCAAAACTTATCAAACTATATGATTAAATATATGCAATTTGTTGTATGTTAATTATAACTCAGTAAAGACTGTTACGAGACAAAGAAGTACACTACATAATGATCAAGGGATCAATCCAAGAAGAAGATATAACAATTATAAATATTCATGAACCCAACATGGGAGCACCTCAATATATAAGGCAAATGCTAACAGCTCTAAAAGGGGAAATTGACAGTAACACAATAATAATAGGGGACTTTAACACAGCACTTACACCAATGGACAGATCATCCAAACAGAAAATAAGGAAACACAAGCTTTAAATGACACAATAGACCAGATGGATTTAATTGATATTTATAGGACGTTCCACCCAAAAGTGGCAGAATACACTTTCTTCACAAGTGCACATGGAACATTCTCCAGGATAGATAACATCTTGGGTCATATATCAAGCCTCGGAAAATTTAAGAAAATTGAAATCACATCAAGCATCTTTTCTGACCATGATGCTATGTGATTAGAAATCAATTACAGGGGAAAAAATCTGTAAAAAACACAAATACATGGAGGCTAAACAGTGCACTACTCAATAACCAAGAGATCACTGAAGAAATCAAAGAAGAAATAAAAAAATACATAGAAACAGATGACAATGAAAACACGACAACCCAAAACCTATGGGACACAGCAAAAGCATTTCTAAGAGGGAAGTTTATAACAATTTAATCTCACCTCAAGACACAAGAAAAATCTCAAATAAACAATCTAACCTTACACCTAAAGCAACTAAAAGAAGAACAAAGAAAACCCAAAGTCAGTAGAAGGAAAGAAATCATAAATATCAGAGCAGAAATAAATGAAATAGAAACAAAGAAAACAATAGCAAAGATCAATAAAACTAAAACCTGGTTCTTTGAGAAAACAAACAAAATTGATCAGCCTTTAGCCAGACTCATCAAGAAAAAAAGGGAGAAGACACAAATCAATAAAATTAGAAATGAAAAAGGAGAAATCACAACTGACACCACAGAAGTACAAAGGATTATAAGAGACTACTACAAACAACTATACGCCAATAAAATCAACAACCATGAAGAAATGGACAAATTCATGGAAAGGTACAATTTTCCAAGACTGAACCAGGAAGAATTAGAAAACATAAACAGATTTTTCACAAGTAATGAAATTGAAGCTGTAATCAAAAATCTTCCAACAAACAAAAGTCCTGGTCCAGATGGCTTCACAGGTGAATTCTCTCAACATTTAGAGAAGAGCTAACACTTATCCTCCTCAAACTCTTCCAAAAAATTGCAGAGGAAAGAACACTACCAAAGTCGTTCTAAGAGGCCATCACCCTGATACCAAAACCAGACAAATATATCACGAAAAAAGAAAATTACAGACCAATATCACTGATGAACACAGATGTAAAAATCCTCAACAAAATACTAGCAAACAGAAGCCAACAACACATTAAAAGGATCATACACCATGATCAAGGCCAAGGATGCAAGGATTCTTCAATATTTGTAATTCATGGAAAGGTACAATTTTCCAAGACTGAACCAGGAAGAATTAGAAAACATAAACAGATTTTTCACAAGTAATGAAATTGAAGCTGTAATCAAAAATCTTCCAACAAACAAAAGTCCTGGTCCAGATGGCTTCACAGGTGAATTCTCTCAACATTTAGAGAAGAGCTAACACTTATCCTCCTCAAACTCTTCCAAAAAATTGCAGAGGAAAGAACACTACCAAAGTCGTTCTAAGAGGCCATCACCCTGATACCAAAACCAGACAAATATATCACGAAAAAAGAAAATTACAGACCAATATCACTGATGAACACAGATGTAAAAATCCTCAACAAAATACTAGCAAACAGAAGCCAACAACACATTAAAAGGATCATACACCATGATCAAGGCCAAGGATGCAAGGATTCTTCAATATTTGAAAATCAATCAATGTGATACACCATATTAACAAATTAAGGAATAAAAACCATATGATCACCTCAATAGATGCAGAAAAAGCTTTTGACAAAACTCAACACCCATTTATGATAAAAACTCTCCAGAAAATGGGCATAGAAGGAAACTACCTCAACATAATAAAGGCCATATATGACAAATCCACAGCAAACATCATTCTCAATGGTGAAAAACTGAAAGCATTTCCACTAAGATCAGGAACAAGACAAGGATGTCCACTCTCGCCACTGTTATTCAACATAGTTTTGGAAGTCCCAGCCACAGCAATTAGAGAGGAAAAAAAATAAAAGGAATACAAATTGGAAAAGAATTAAAACTGTCATTGTTTGTAGATGACATGATACTATACATAGAAAATCCTAAAGATGCCACCAGAAAACTACTAGAACTAATCAATGAATTTGGTAAGGTTTCAGGATACAAAATTAATGCATAGAAATCTCTTGCATTCCTATACACTAACAACTAAAAATCAGAAAGAGAAATTAAGGAAACAATCCCATTTACCACCACTACAAAAAGAATAAAATACCTAGGAATAAACCTACCTAAGGAGGCAAAAGCCTTGTACTCAGAAAACTATAAAACACTGATGAAAGAAATCAAAGATGACATAAATAGATGGAGAAATATACCATGTTCTTGGATTGGAAGAATCAACATTGTGAAAATGACTATACTACCCAAACCAATCTACACTTCCAATGCAATCCCTATCAAACTACCAATGGCATCCTTCACAGAATTAAAACAAAAAAATTTACAATTTGTATGGAAACACAAAAGCCCCGAATAGCCAAAGCAATCTTGAGAAAGAAAAACAGAGCTGGAGGAATCAGGCCTGACTTCAAACTATACTACAAAGCTACAGTAATCAAGACAATATGGTACTGGCACAAAAAACCAAAATATAGATCAATATTACAGGATAGAAAGCCCAGAGATAAACCCATGCACATATGGTCACCTAATTTACGACAAAGGAGGAAAGAACATACAGTGGAGAAAAGATAGCCTCTTCAATAAGTGGTGCAGGGTAAACTGGACAGCTACTTTTGAAAGAATGAAATTAGAACACTACCTAACACAAAACACAAAAATAAAGTCAAAATGGATTAATGACCTAAATGTAAGACTGGACACTATAAAACTCTTAGAGGAAAACATAGGAAGAACACTCTTTGACATAAACCACAGCAAGAGCTTTTTTGACCCACTTCCTGGAGTAATGAAAATAGAAACAAAAATAAACAAATGGGACCTAATTAATCTTAAAAGCATTTGCACAGCAAGGGAAACCATAAACAAGATGAAAACACAACCCTCAGAATGGGAGAAAATATTTGCAAACAAATCAACGGACAAAGCATTAATCTCCAAAATATACAAACTGCTCAGGGAGCTCAATATTAAAAAAAACAAACAACCCAATTAAAAAATGGGCAGAAGACCTAAATAGACATTTCACCAAAGAAGACACACAGATGGCCAGGAGGCACATGAAAAAATAGTCAACATCACTAATTATTAGAGAAATGTAAATCAAAACTACAATGTGTTATCACCTTACACTGGTTAGAATGGGCATAATCAGAAAATCTACAAACAACAAATGCTGGAGAGGGTGTGGAGAAAAGGGAACCTTTTGCACTGTTGGTGGGAATGTAAATTGGTACAGCCACTATGGAGAACAGTAGGAAGGTTCCTTAAGAAACTAAAAACAGAACTACCATATGACCCAGCAATCCCACTACTGGGCATATACCCTGAGAAAACCATAATTCAAAAGGACACATGTACCCCAATGTTCACTGCAGCACTATTTACAATAGCCAGGACAAGGAAACAAGCTAAATGTCCAATGACAGATGAATGGATAAAGATGTGGTACATATATACAAGGGAATATTACTCAGCCATAAAAGGAACGAAATTGGGTCATTTGTAGAGATGTGGATGGACCTAGACTAAAGTCTGTCATACAGAGTGAAGTAAGCCAGAAAGAGAAAAACAAATATCGTATATTAATGCATATATGTGGAATCTAGAAAAATGGCACAAATGAACCTATTTGCAGGGCAGGAATAAAGATGCACACGAAGAGAACAGACATGTGGACACAGGGTGGGAAGCGGAGGGTGGGACGAATTGGGAGACTTTGTTTGACATAAGTACACTACCACGTGTAAAACAGGTAGTGGGAACCTGCTGTATAGCACAGGGAGCTCAGCTCGGTGCTCTGTGATGACCTAGATGGGTGGGATGGGGGGTGAGGGGTAGGAGGGAGGTCCAAGAAGCAGGGCATATAAGTATACATATAGCTGGTTTATTTCATTGTACAGCAGAAACTAACACAACATTGTAAAGCAATTATACTCCAATAAAAAAATAATAATTAAAAAAATATGCAATTTGTTGTATGTTAGTTATAACTCAATAAAGCTGTCCAAAAAAATAGGCAAAATATTTTAATAATGCTTCACCATAGAAGAAATACATATAGCAAATAAATAAATGAAAGATGCTCTACATCATGAGTTATCAGAGAAATGCAATTAAAATTACAATGAAACATCAATACACACTGAATGGAATAGTTAAAATTTAAAATACTAACACCACCAAGAGCTGATGTGAATAACCAGAGCTGTTATACACTGCCGATAGGAAAACAAATGGAATAGCCACTTTGGGAAAAAGTTTGGTAGTATTTTAGGATGTTAATCATACATTTATCTTATAACATAGCAGCTTCATTCCTAGGTAGTCACCCAGCAAAAATAAAAATCTATGGCCCCACAAAGACCTGCAGGCAAATGGTTATAGCAGCTTTATTACTAATAGCCAAAACCTTAAAACAACCCAAATGTCCATTAACTGGTTAATGGATAAACAAATTATGGTACATATGTATAATGGAGTACTATTCACACACAAAAAGGAATAAACTACTGATACATGCAACAACATGAATGAATCTTAAATGCGTTATGCCAAGTGAAAGAAGCCAGACATAAAAGGCTGCATACTACAGAATTCCATTAACATCATGTTCTCAAAGTACAAACGTATAGTGGCAGATATCAGATCAGTGGTTGCTAGGGTATAGGTATGGGATCTGAGAATCGATGATAAAGGAGCATGAGGTAAATTTATAGACTACAGAAATACTCCATATCTTGATTATGGTAGTAGTTCACAATTGCTTATATTTATCAAAATTCATAGAACTATACTCCTAAAAAGAGTGAATTTTACCATACGTAAATTAAGCCTCAATAAAACTGACTTTAATAAAAAGCAGCAGCCAGGGGGTGGAAAAAAGACACATTACATACAGGAGAACAAAGATCAGAATGACTCCAAATATCTTACTAACAACAACACAAGACAGAAAAAAATAGAATATTAATGTACTAAAAAACACAATTATATATCCAGCTTAAAAATAAATGTTTCAAAATTGAAAGTGAACTAAAAACCTTTTCAAGTAAAAAAAAAAAAAAACATAACCTAATAGAATCCATTACCAACAAGCCATACCATAAGCAATGTTACAGGAAGTTCTTCAGACTGAAGGAAACAAATGAAAACTTGGATCTACAAGAAGAGATAGAGTGTCAGAAATGGTAAGATGTAGGCCAATAGAATTTACTCTCATTTTCCTAATTTCATTAAACCTCCTCAAAAAGAAAGCACCAGGCCTGGATGGATGCACTGGTGTTTTCTATCAAATCTTTAACAAAAAATAATACCAATCCTATACAAAATCTTTCAAGAAATAGAGAAGAATACAACACATCTCAGATCATTTAAAGAAGTCAGACAGCACTGCCCTAATGCTAAAATCAGAAAATCACAAGAAAGCAAAACCAAGACCAATTTCCCTTATGGAACACTCTAAAGAAAAAAATTTTAAGATCACATTAAAAGACATAAAACAATCAGGATATACTATGTTCATGGATGGAAAGACTGAATATTGTAAAGATGACAGTTCTTCCCAAATTAATGTGTATATTCAAAGCAATTCCTATCAAAACCCCAAGAAGATTTCTCATGATATTTAGTAAACTGGTCATAAAAATTTATATGGAAGATCTAAGGGCCAAGAATAAATAAGACAAGAGAACAACTTGGTATAGGGGGTAAAGAGAGCAGTTTACCCTACTGAATATTGTCTTAGTTTAGATAAAGTAATTTAAAACACTATGTTATATGTGCAGGGCGAGACAAATGAAACAGACTAGAAAAGCTCAAAAACAAAGGCAAACACACACACACACACACACACACACACACATATGTATATATGTGTGTGTATATATATACACACACATATATACATATATATGTAGAAACTGTATGGGAACATGACATTATCCATTCAGTGAGGAAAGAATGTCCTATTCCAGAGGTTGGCAAACTCTTTCTGTTAAGGGCCAGACAGTAATATATCAGGCTTTGAAGCCCATATAGTCTCTGTCACAACTACTCAACTCCAACATTGTAGCACAGAAGCACCCAGATAACAAGTAAACAAGTGGATGTACCTGTGTTCCCACAGAATTTTATTTACATAAACATAGTGGATCAGATTTGGCCCATGGGCCAATGTTTTCCAAACAGCAACAAAACAACAAAAAATTTTTAGTTAAAACCATTTCTCACATCATACACAAAACTAAGTTTCAGGTGAACTAAAGTTCTAATGTGAAAAAGTAATGTTTGATGATGTAAATTATATTCAGAACAAGCTAGTGGAATTTCATGATAAAAATCATTTTACTATAAGACATCCAAAACATTAAGGCACAAAAAATACTTTAACTCTTGATGTTGATCAAGTATTCTCCTAATTTTCATGTTAATGCAAAAAGATACAACATCTTGTCAATTTACTTCTTGTATACCTGTGTGCCCATACCCTCATCTGTGAATGACCTTCCTTTAATTCTAGAAAGCATTTCAGTGACTTCTCTAAATTATTAACCCAGTGCTCAATTGAAAGTGGTGCTACTAATACAACTTCTTCAAGCTTTCCCATTCCAACTTTCTTCAGAACAAGTCTTAATTCAGAAGTTAAATGACAGCCTTTTTTTTTTTGCGGTACGCGGGCCTCTCACTGTTTTGGCCTCTCCCGTTGCGGAGCACAGGCTTCGGACGCGCAGACCCAGCGGCCATGGCTCACCGGCGGGATCCTCCCGGACCGGGGCACGAACCCACGTCCCCTGCATCGGCAGGCGGACTCTCAACCACTGCGCCACCAGGGACGGCCATTTTTAAGAAGTAAAGCACTTAGCTGCTTTGGCTGTTTAACTATTTCAACTTTTTAAGAAATATAAATACACTTCTAGAACTGGACTTAGGTTCTATGGAAATCGGTACTTCAGAGTGGGCTTTAAAACTCCCTGAAATTGATACAAAATTTTTGTGTGTATGTGTCATATTCTATACAAAAGATTCAAGGTTCTCCTTGCTTCTTAAAGGGGACTATGACCCCCCCCTCAAAAAAAAAAGAACCTCTGTTCCAGAGGCTGGACATACAGAAATTCAAGTTGAATGATAAGATTAGAAAGAAAATAGAAGATTTTCATAGTCATAGACAGGGGATATAGGAAAAGATGTCCATTTATGCTATAACACTAAGTGGTTCTGAATTTCAATTTGAAATTCAGTCGATAGGGATGTAGTGGGGGGAGTCAGATCATAATAGACACAGAAGGTTAATGAAGAGAACTTTTCAATCAGTGTTTTTTTGCTTGTTTGTTTTTTATGTTACCTATGAAGCCTCAGTTTCACTGTACCCCAGCAGACCTATTGGCTTTGTTCTGTTTTAAGGTCTGGAAAGTATTCATAACGCCAAAACGAAACGTATGTGTTAACAGGGTCCAACCAAGAACAAAATAATCCTGTTTTCGACAGGAATCCAATCATTCAGAGTCAGCAACTGGGACAAGATCTTACATTTCTGTAGCGCTTTATACAGCGCTTGCACTTGCCGCTTTCCACTGGAAAAGCGTCCCAGTTGGGAAGAAGTGGACAGCAGCATCCTATTCCTTGATAAGGAACGTTCTGGACTCAGTTTGTGAGATGTGGGGCGCTCCCCAGGTTGCTCAGGAGTCTTTTCCACACTGTCAAGGGCAGGTAGAAAGTTTCTGAGAGTGTTGGTGATGGAGAGCCGGATATAATTACGAAAGTATGGGGGAGTCAAGTACGCTTGGGGGAGGTGTTAGCACGGCAGGGTCGGAGGGTCGCTACTGGGGAGGGAAGGAACTGAGAGACACCGTTGGCGAAAGAAGAGGAAAAGGGAGCGTCAGGAGGAGCCTCCCTCCAGGGGCGACAGAATAGGGGCGGGCGCGTTGTCTCTGAGACGCGAGGAAAACGACGTGACAGAAGAACCTAGAGGCTGCGAGGAAGCGAACAGAGGGGCTGCCTCAGGGAGGGAAGCAGCCCGGCTGAAGACCCCCACCTCGAGGCGGCTTGTTTGACTCAGCGTCCCTGCACCTCGGCCGCCCTTTTCGTCCTTCTCCCCTCAGGGTCGCTCACCACCCAGTTTGTTGGCTCCAGCAAGACACACAGCTGCCTTCCTTACCTCACTAACTCTCCGCGCCACAAATTCGAGTAAGAGCTCCAGAGCCTCGCAGTCCGGAACGTCTCCCAGAGTGAAGGACAGATGGACCAATCGAAGCCCGGCTGGCCGCAAGCGTACAAGGCGGTGGGCGGGGCGAAGTGATGGGGTGGGACCAAACTGCGCTGCCATGACGATGGCTTCCGGTGGGCGGGCTGTGGTGCCTTACAGCCGGAAGGCGAGACGCCGCGGGAAAAGCGGTCCTGTTAGGTGGTCAAGGTGGTTTGGGGCTGAGGTCGTCTCCTCAAGAGTAACCGCGGGCCTGTGCTACGGTCACGCCACCGGCCTTCGTTTTCTTTAGCCTTCTCTCTCACCAAACGATTTTCCTGTCCATTTATAAAGTGCAAGTTGTTTCCCCAAGGTAAGCGTGTAGTACCATCACCCCTTGTTGGGTAAGGGGTAACGGAAACTTGAGTCCACTTTGTCACCCGGGGAGCGGGTACTAAAAAAAAGGAAAAGGTGAAATTTTGGATTTCTAAACATTTAGTAATGGTTTACTGTGTGAATTTTTACTGTATCGTACACAGTTTGTAGTCTTTAAATATTGGGTGCAACTTGAGTTATGGTTAAATTTAAAATTCTAGTTATTTCTGACCGTCAAATTTCATCCGTCAAATTTCATCTAAACCGGGTATTAAAGAGCTTAATTTAAAAATTTTATGTAACAGTCTAAAAGCTTCTCTAATTTAAGTTCTTAATCTCCCGTAAGTCTGAAGTTAGATGGTAAGATGGGCAGGTGCTTTGAATCCAGACCATTTCAGGAATCAAACTAATTAAGCTGAGGCTCCTCTTTTCTTAGATCATCACTTGAATCTAAAATAATTGAAACCAGGTGCTATGCATGGCTCCTTTGGTTCAACGTGTATCTCTTTTGGCGATAATGGTCTCACATAAGTCTCTCATTTATGGAAGAACGTAAGCATTGTTGAAATGATGGAGGAGAAGTAAGGCTTTCTACAGACAAATAATACTTTTAATAAAAACTTACAGCTTTGAAACACATCTTTTAACAAAACAAAAGTCGTTAACTTCTTGTCTCCAAAATCTAAAAGAAAAATTCAGCAGAACTTACCTGCTTATCAAGAAGAATTTCTTCCTCTACACTTAAGACAGGGAAGCATTTGTGAAAGCTTAGATCTATATGTGTTTAGGTTCCTGCCAACCCCTTTCTTAAAATTCCGTCTTTAAAACTCCTTGCTATTGAGCACTTTTCCAGCAGCTTGGATGAAACATTCCAAATAACTTACTCAGCCTGAAGGTTAGAAATTTCATTAAATAAAACATTAAATATATTAGAATACTTAGGTATGAAACATTAATGAACAGAGTAACACATTCTTCAGAAGAAGAGGCACTTAAGAAAACACAGGGCACATGCACTGTGGAGCCATCTACTGTGATGAGATTTGACAAGCAAGAGATCAAAAAATGGCCAGATTTCAAAACAGAATGTTCTGTGAGATGCTTATTGCCCTCATAGACCATTTGAAAATAAAACCAACTATCAACAGAAGCCCAAGAGGCTTTAGAGATGAACCAGACCATCCTTTGCATGTCAGTATTATACTGAACAAAGTCAGTTATACTGT
The DNA here is from genome assembly GCF_003031525.2 of Neophocaena asiaeorientalis asiaeorientalis. Classification (NCBI taxonomy): domain Eukaryota; kingdom Metazoa; phylum Chordata; class Mammalia; order Artiodactyla; family Phocoenidae; genus Neophocaena; species Neophocaena asiaeorientalis. Next base: position 937,441 of record NW_020185335.1, on the reverse strand, counting down.
TATTTATCTGCAGGGGGAAAATGCCTAAATTTTATAAGGATTTAGGACATTAATTAAGAAATTTATAGTGGTTATAGAGTTTAGAAAGCCAAGAAAGGAGACCTGAATCTAAGGTAGATTTACTTGGGAAAAACAATGTTCTCTAGTAGCATTTGACTTTGTACTGTCCATTCCTCTCACCTAAATGTCCTCTCCCCTCTGCTTGGTTGAATCTTACTAATCTCTCACGACCCAGGTCACATTTTGAATTTATTTTGAACTGTAACCCATAGTTAACTCTCTCCCTCCCGAACACCTATAGAATTATAAATATACTCTTTATTTGGCTTTTTTGTTCTTTAGGACTGGTAAAGTTTTTATCATTTATGTTGATGAATGTATCTTACATATAGTTTGCCACATCTGCTAGATTCTAAGCTACTTAGAGTTGTATTCACCACTGTACCTGGCAGAATGACTTGAACATGGTAAACATAATTCTGATGTAAAAATGCCTAAGTTAAGATTAGTATTAAATATAGTTGGTAGCTGTGTTAGTTTTCTGGGTTTGCTGTAACAGAATACCACAGACTGAGGGAATAAACAGCAGCAATTAATTTTCTCACAATTCTAGAGGCTAGAAAGCCCAATATCAAGGTGTCAGCAGGGTTGATTTCATTCTGAAACCTCTCTCTTTGGCATGTAGTTTTGCCTCTGTCTTCACATGGTCTTTACTTCATGGACAAACACATCTGTGTCCATATTTCTTCTTATAAGGACATCAGACATATTGGATTAGGGCCCATCCTAAAGACCTCATTTTAATTTAATTACCTCTTTAAAGACCTTATCTCCAAATATGGTTGCATTCTGAAGTACTGGGGATTAGGACTTCAGCATATGAATTTGTGGGGGGGGGGGGGGGCACAATTCAGTCCGTAACAATAACCAACACTCAAAAAGAAGAAATGATTGGGAGCAGTTGTCTGTCATCATTAGACCTCTCATCTTTAGATCTATAGATAACATAATTGTGTACATCAGATTAGCATAAGGTAATAGGGAGTGGGAGAGCCTGTGGTAAGTCAGAGAATATTTGCCCAAAGACATTCAAATTAAAATTTGTCAAAAAACAAAAAACACAACGCACACACACACACATCCCAGCACACCAACAAAATACCGGGTCATCCAAACAAACAAAGAAAAACAAGCTGATTGGTTTTGGCTCATAGGGATCTGGTTTGCAAAAACCACCAGCATATTATTTCATTTGGAATCTATAACCTCTTAAGTAGATACTGGACATACTAAGTATGTTTTTGCATATCCAAAGACATTTTCCCCAGATCCCATTGGTTCACACATAACTTTTTTATTGAGTACCTGCTTTATTGAAGGAACTGTACTAAGTGCCTTGCCGAGATTAAAATCCATAAATTTAGCCACATATATCCAAGAGTTACAAGGACATCCAATTTTTGACATAATTTATTAAATGCATAACCATGCATAGTTTAGTATTTTGGGGGATACAGCTTTATCCTGTAAATAAATTAGAACTCTGAAAAAAAATTCTTTGTCAGATTCTGTGCTCTGATAAGGCCAAGGTTCTGATCTCAAATGCAAGTGTAAAGGACAGGAGACATATACAAAAATAATTATAGTGCAAGATAAAAATGAGACTGTAAGAGAATTATAAAGTACTGTGGGAAATTAGAGGAGGAAAAGATTTCTTCCAGGTTGGCGTGTTACTAAAAGTGTTTAATGCAATTAGAATTACTCTTTCTTGTAGCACTTGGTACACATTAACCAATGTGTTGTATGTTAGTTATTTGCATATGTTCACAACTCCCCCAGTACAATCTGAAATATAGAATAATGTTTTAATCTTTATATGCTCCAGTCTAGTGTTGCTCAAAAGTATCAGAGTCACCTGGGGAACTTTTTAACAATAAACTTTTCTCAACTCTGGCTCTATAGATTCTCATTTAGTAGGCCTGGAGGAATGCTAGAGAATCTCTGTTTTTAAAAGGTTTCTCCCACTTAATGATTCTGATTATCAACCCCACTTAGAACCTTCTGCCCTAGAGCACCTGGTATATAGTATGCTCTCGATAAGTTCTTGTCACATTAAATGAGTGGACCTGTGATTTAGTAAGATTAAAAAGGCCCCTGTGTGCAGGATGAATTAGAGTGGAAAATATCCTAGAGGCAAGGAAATCCTATTACAGATGTCCAGCTAAGAAATGAAGCAGGCTTAAACTAGGGTAGAGGCCATAGGAAAGGAGAGAAATGGTTGAGAAACATTGAAAAGATAGAATATACAGAATTAGATGAAACTTGATAGTTGCAGTAGTTCCCAAAACAGTGTGGCTAAGATTAACATGAGGTGTTTATTTAATAAGCAGGTTGTTGTACTCTATGTATGAAATCCTGTTTGGCTGGTCCAAGGTGAAGCACATGAATCTGAATTTTTTTTAAAAATTTATTTTATATTGGAGTATAGTTGATTAACAATGTTTCAGGTGTATAACAAAGTGATTCAGTTATACATATACATGTATCTATTATTTTTCAAATTCGTGTCCTATTTAGGTTATTACAGAGTATTGAGCCAGTACTGTACTATACAGTAGGTCCTTGTTGGTTATGTATTTTAAATATAGCACTGTGTACACGTCAATCCCAAATTCCCAATCTATCCCTCCCCACACCCTTCCCTGCTGGTAACCGTAAGTTCCTTCCCTAACTCTGTGAGCCTGTTTCTGTTTTGAAATAAGTTCATTTGTATCATTTTTTTTTAGATTCTGCATATAAGCAGTATCATATATTTCTCTTTCTCTCTCTGACTTCACTTAGTATGATAATCTCCACGTCTATCCATGTTGCTGCAAATGGCATTATTTCATTGTTTTTAATGGCTGAGTAACATTCTCTTACATATGTACCACACCTCCTTTATCTACTCATCTGTCAATAAACATTTAGGTTGCTTCCATGTCTTGCTGCTATGAACATTGGGGTGCATGTATCCTTTTGAACCATGTTTTTTTCTGGCTATGTGCCCAGGAGTGGGATTGCTGGGTCATATGGTAGCTCTGTTTTTACTTTTTAAAGTAACCTCCATACTGTTCCGCATAGTAGCTGTACAAGTTTACATTCCCACCAAGAGTGTAGGAGGGTTCTCTTTCCTCCACACCCTCTCCAGTATTTATTGTTTGTAGATTTTTTGAAGATGGCCATTCTGATCTGTGTGAAGTGATACCTTATTGCAGTTTTGGTTTGCATTTCTCTAATAATTAGTGATGTTGAGTATCTTTTCATGTGCCTCTTGGCCATCAATATGTCTTCTCTGGAGAAATGTCTATTTAGGTCCTCTGCCTATTTTTTGATTGGGTTGTTTGTTTGTTTGCTTGTTTGATATTGAGCTTCATGTGCTGTTTGTAAATTTTGGAGATTATTCCCTAGTCAGTTACTTTGTTTCCAAATATTTTCTCTCATTCTGTGGGTTGTCTTTTTGTTTGGTTTATGGTTTGCTGTGCAGAAGATTTTGAGTTTAATTAGGTCCCATTTGTTTATTTTTGTTTTTATTTCCATTACTCTAGGAGACGGATTGAGAAAGATACTGCTGCAATTTATGTCAAAGAGTGTTCTGCCTATGTTTTCCTCTAAGAGTTTTATAGTATCTTTTTTTTTTTTTTTTTCCACCTCTTCAATTTGGGATCACTCCCTGTCTATTCAGGTATTCCACAGATGCAGGGCACATCAAGTTGATTGTGGAGCTTCAATCCGCTGCCTCCGTGGCTGCCGGGAGAGACCTCCCCCTTATAGTATCTTACATTAAGGTCTTTAATCCATTTAGAGTTTACTTTTGCGTCCAGTGTTAAAGAATGTTCTAAATTCATTTTTTTACATGTAGCTGTCCAGTTTTCCCAGTACCATTTATTGAAGAGACTGTCTTTCCATTGTATAGTCTTGCCATCATTGTCCTAGATTAATTGACCACAGGTGCATGGGTTTATTTCTGGGCTTTCTATCCTGTTCCATTGATCTATATTTCTGTTCTTGTGCTGGTACCATACTGTTTTGATGACTGTAGCTTTGTAGTATGGTGTGAAGTCAAGGAGCCTGATTCTTCCAGCTCCATTCTTCTTTCAAAAGATTACTTTGACTATTTGAGGTCTTTTTTGTTTCCTAACTGAATCACTTTACTGTACACCTGAAACTAACACAACATTGTAGTTCAACTATATTTCAATAAAAAAGTTTTAAAAAATCAATCTTTATAATTCATTACATTAGCAGAAAAAATATAATACATTTATTACATTAATAGGAAAAAGAGTAAGTTACTATCAATAGTGTCTGGTAAAGCATTTGATAAAATCCAACAGCCATTGATGAAAAAACTCGCAGCAAACTAGGAGTACAGTGGACTTATTTTAATCTGATAAGGATAAATGTATAAAAACACATGAACAAACATATTAAATAATGGGAACACAGTAAGAATGCCCACTATTAGTACTTTCATTTCTTATTGAACAAGAATTGGTCAGTGCAATAAGGTAAGAAAAAGTAAATAAAAGGCCTATAAACTGGAGAGGGCTTGAAGGAAAAACTGTTCTTATTCACAAATAATAAAATTCTATTCACAGAAAAAATTTAAAAACCACTACAGATAAACTGTTAAAAGTAATAGCAAAGTCAACTGAAACAAGTTTAATATTCAAAAATTAATTGTATTTCTATATACAAGCATCAAGAAGAAAAGTAAATTTTGAAAACAATTAGGAATAGCACTAAAAACATCAAATAAGTGGGAATAAATATAAGATGTGAAATAACTGTGTTCTAAAAACTTTGAAACTATCAATACATATATAATATCTAAAATAGAGTGATATACCATGAAAAAATTACAACAAGATACCTCTTCACACTCAGTAGGATAGCTGTTATTGAAAAGAAAAGGAAAGAAAGTGCAAGAGAGAGGGAGAAAGAAAGTGTTGGCAAGTATATAGAGTAATTGGAACATTCTTATGTTGCTGGTGGAACTGTAAAATAGTACAGTGGTTGTGGAAAACAGTTTGGCAGTTCTTCAAAGAGTTAAACATAGAAATTCCACTTCAAAGTATGTAACCAAACAGGAACGTAAACAGAATCATGTACACCAGTGTTCATAAAAGTGTTGTTCACAGTTATCAAAAGGTGGAAACAACACAAGTGTCCATCAACAAATGAATGGTTAAACAAACGTGGTATATCCATACAATGGAATATTATTATGCCATACAAAGGAATGCAGTTTTGAAAAATGCTGCAGGATGGATGGACTTGGAAAATATTATGCTAAGTGAAATAAGCCATATATGAAAGGCCTATATTTTATTGATTCCAAAAGTTGTATGATTCACAAAGACAGGAAGTAGGTTGGAGGTTACCAGAGGTGGAGTAGAGGGAGCATATGAGAAGTTAGTGCTTAATGGATACAAAATTTCTGTTTGGAGTTATGATTAAAACATTCTGGAAATAGTGGTGATGATCACACAACATTGTAAATGTACTTAATGCCACTGAATCATACACTTAAAAATGGTTATAGTGGTAAAATTTATGTTTATATGTATTTTAACACAATTAAAATTTATGTATAATATATATAAGAATTCAATGTAAGTATTGTTTTTGAGAATCACTGCTCTAACTTAGAAGTTAATGAGCAAAGCCTTTAGTTTTCTTTGTTCTGAGTCTTTGTTCCTATTTTAATCTTATTTAGGTTTTCTAAATAGATTTTTTTTTTGAGGATAAAACATAGTGAGCATGCATCAGGACTATTCTGGTATCATTTTATGAATTAATGAGATACTTTTCAAATACACATCATTCTCAGAAGAATTGGATGCACTGGCCTAGTTATTACGGGTCGATTAGGCTTAACTGAGCTGGGGTTGTGAGGCTGAGAGTCCAGAATATAGAGTATCTAAGTAATAGTAAATCTGGAAGCCCAGTAAGAACAGAGTACCTGACGTTTGTTATACAAACAGCGTGATTCAAATGACCTATTTAACATTATCTATTGAAATAATAACTCTAAAAACATAATATTGCCTCTTTAATAGGGTAGGATAGGCTGTGCTACAGTAACGAACCCCTATATTTGTCTGGCATCACCTTCTCATCAACAACTAACTGTAAGACAGGCTGGAAAAATCCCCATGTATTTAGTCCCAACCTAACTGCCTTGGAGGCTGTTGTAGATTTGGTGTGATGAGGATATAGCACTGGCTCTTCCAGACTGACCTACATTTTTAAAATTTCTTCACAGTGATCTAAGTGATGTTTAAAGTAAGGTTAGACTTACTGAAGTTTTGTTTCAGGCTATTTCAGACAAAATAAGGAAAATTTTTCCTTATAGACAAGATATGTATAGGTTTTGGAGATTCATGATTTCACAGTGTTGGCAAAATTCAGTAGTAGAACTCATCAATTTGCATTGTTAGTGTTAAGTACAAACTACGTGAATTATTAGTTGTATATTTTAAGTCAGTTCATTTAATTCAGTTTCAGCATCTGGAGATGGGGGCAGTAGTCCCTATCAAATGAGATTATTATGAGGATAAAATGAGAAAAAGCAAGTGAAAAGTGCCTTACACAATGTCTGATCCATTGGAGATTAGCATTAATGGTAGCTGTCATTATTAATTAAATATTATTTGACTTTTCTACCTTTATACAATTTTGTGAATATCACATGAGGAAACATGAAGTCTTTTTGAAATTTGCAAGGTGGTATATAGATATACATTTGGCAAATGATTATAGATCACTTTTCTTTTCTGAACTTATTTTCGCTATCATATAAATAAAAGTTTGATGATAGATACTTCCTTGCATCTTTCTCTATTTTGTGGGGGTTAATCTCATCTCCCAAACAAGAATGTGTATACTGCTTGAAGAGAGCTAGTATTTCATAACTCATGTTTCTCTTGTGTCTTCTACATCTAGCACAGTTCTGTGTTCTTTAGTAAAATACTCAGTAAACATTTGTTTACTTTTAGTAATTGGTGATTTCTGAGTAGGCCCTTAAGGATATCATGATTGCAATTAGAATTAAGTCACTTGGAACATGTGATTGCTGCTACACTCTTGAGAATTCCCATTGGTCAAAGGTGACCTTCCTATATATCCCAACAGATGCAGACCTGACAGAAGTGATTCATACCTCTCCAAACCACAACACAGATCTTTGCAGTCTGCCCTGCTTTCCAAGCCACTGTAAAACTAAAGCTACAGAAATAAATAAAGCATATTACTTATTTAGTGAGGCTGTTACTTACCAAATAGAAAACACTATTACCAGGTCTGTTGGTAGAGTTGGCTTAATATTTGTTCTCGTGTGCAATCTTAGATAATACTTCCTCAAAAAAACTTTTTATCTGAATACAAATTTCAGGAGATTAGCACAGTACATACCCCAAAATATGTTGTCAATAATTTTTTGTGGAATTATATTGATAAAAAACATTGAGTCAGTAGCTCAAGAGATACTGTATCTAAGAGTCTAACTTTGAAGTAAAAATGTTTTGAATTCTCAACTATGCCATTTATTAGCTATGTGACTGTGAGTAATGTGATTTAAGTATATGAGACAAAATCTCCTTTTCTGTTAAATGCGCATGACGATAGCTAGCTCATAGGTTTATTGTATTAAATGAGATAATCCAGGTATAGCACTTAGCATAATACTAGATACCTAGTAAGTACACATTTCAGAGTAATTTCAACTGCAATAAAAAAATTTTTAAACCTCAAAATTACTCAAAATTTTCTAAAATGTATTCTCAAGTAAGAAGTTTCAAGATAAGATAGCTCCGAGGTTGGTTATTTCAGCTCCTCAGTGGCATCATCAGGATCCACATCTTCTCCATTGTTTCATTCTGGTATCCTCAAAGTGTTAGCCCTTGTCTTCAGACCAGGTTTCCTCATGGTCAGAAGATGACCACTGCAGTTTCATTCTAATCAAGTCAAAGCAGCATTCGACAAAAGAAAAAACACCATCTCTTCATCTGTGTTTCTTTTTAAAAACAACAAAATCTTTCTCCAAAACTTTCCAGCACACTTGCCTTCATGACTCATTGGCTGGGCTATATCCTCACCTCCTATGTGATCACTGGCAAGGAAAAAGGAATTATGAATTACCTAGGAACAGGCTTAGACAAATCAAGATTTATCCCCAAGTTTTTGATTCTGTCACTTTTTTAAAGGGTGGATGCCTAAACAAAACTTGTTAACTAGGGGGAGATGGCTGTATACTATAGCTATTAGTCCGCATAATAGAATATTTACCATTCTTTTTTTTATCCTCACATGAAGGAGATTCGGGTATCTGAATCACTGCTCAGTTACTTGCCCTCATCATCCATCAATTATATCACTCTCATCAGCATATTAGACAAACTAATGCCAATTTCATTCTTTTTTAATCTTTTCATTCTGTTACGTTGCTGCTACTGACAGAAGGTTACTGAAGTGTCACAGCTAAAAATGTCAAATGCCTAGGAATATCAGGTTTACCTGAAATAGATCATAAATATAAATGACATGCTAACTATAGCTACTTTCTTAGGGTGAATTTCATATTAGGACAGAAGCAAATTTATGGCATTACTATATGTGACTTATAAATACAAAATCTTGCTTTCCAAGCTAAAAAAAAAACCGTTAAAAAGAATTTACTTCCCATTTAGATTAGGTAATCTATTTAATTAGCACCAAGATGAAAACCAAATAAGAAATTATAACATGTTTGTGAAGGAAAACAAGAAATGGTCCACAAGCATTTTTCATTATACCAAGTGTTTATAAAAGGGAAGGGGTATAATTACATAGAAGTATATACTGGAAATGCTTTACTTTCCATTTTATTCCTCTATAACTCCATTTAAAAATCTGTTTGCTACTAGGGACTTGGCTTGATATATAAATAATTTTCAAAAGAAACAAGAAATTTACATAATCTGTCTTTTTACCCTCTATTTCCGTAAAGTCTATAAATTGAAAAAATATAGCCCTTGGAAACAACTGGAGAAAAGAGTGAGACCTGATTTAGAAGACGAGGGTAAAAATTCATTAAGAAAAATCCCCCTACAAAACAAATCAATTGTAAGAAATTTTCTTGGTTTTGTACCATCATCTTCCTTTTTTCATGGAGAAGTGCTACTGATAGTTGGTCTCATTGGAAGCATTTTTAAAACATCTGTAATATAGATAACTAATAGAACAGATATTAGTATGGATTTCTGTTGTACATAACCATGACATATGGTAAAATTAGAACTATCTGAAGAATGAGGCATCATATCTATAATGAAAATTTTCATATTAAAACCTTATATCTAGAAAGTTCTCCAGTGGGACTGTTAATATTTGTCAATATATTTTCTAAAAGCGGCAATTTAAAAAAAATTTTTATTGGAGTATAGTTGATTTACAATGTTATATTAGCTTCAGGTGTACAGCAAAGTCAATCTGTTATACATATATCTGCTGTTTTTAAGATTCTTTTCCCATATAGGCCATTACAGAGTATTGAGTAGAGTTCCCTGTGCTATATAGTAGGTCCTTATCAGTTATCTGTTTTATATATAGTAGTGTGTATATATCATTCCCAATCTTCCAGTTTATCCCTCTCCCACCCTTTCTACCTGATAACCATAAGTTTGTTTTCTACATCTGTAACTATTTCTGTTTTGTAGATAAGTTCACTTGTACCCTTTTTTAAAATTCCACATATAAGCCATATCCTATGATATTTGTCTTTGGCTTACTTCACTCAGTATGACAATGTCTAGGTCAGTCCATGTTGCTGCAATGGCATTATTTTGTTCTTTTTTATGGCTGAGTAATAATATTCCATTGTGTATACATACCACATCTTCTTTATCCACTCCTCTGTTGGTGGATGTATAGGTGGCTTCCATGTTCTGGCTATTGTAAATAGTGCTGCAGTGAATATTGGGGTGCATGTCTTTTCGAATTATGGTTTTCTCCAATATATGCCCAGGAGTGGGATTGCTGGATCATATAGTAGCTCTGTTTTTACTTTTTAAAGTAACCTCCATACTGTTCCCCATAGTAGCTGTACCAGTTTACATTCCCAACAGTGTAGGAGGGTTCCCTTTCCTCCACACCCTCTCCAGCATTTATTGTTTGTAGATTTTTTTTTTTTTTTTTTTTTTTTTGCGGTACGCGGACCTCTCACCGCCGTGGCCTCTCCCGCTGCGGAGCGCAGGCCCCGGACGCGCAGGCTCAGCGGCACGGCCCACGGGACCAGCCGCTCCGCGGCATGCGGGACCCCCCCAGACCGGGGCACGAACCTGCGTCCCCTGCATCGGCAGGCGGACTCTCAACCACTGCGCCACTAGGGAAGCCCTGTTTGTAGATTTTTTTGAAGGTGGCCATTCTGACCTGTGTGAGGTGATACCTCATTGCAGTTTTGGTTTGCACTTCTCTAATAATTAGTGATGTTGACTATCTTTTCATGTGACTTTTGGCCATCTGTATGTCTTCTTTGGAAAAATATCTATTTAGATCTTCTGCCCATGTTTTGATTGGGTTGTTTCTTTTTTTGATATTGAGTTGCATGAGGTGTTTATGTATTTCGGAGATTAATTCCTTGTTGGTTGCTTCGTTTGCAAATATTTTCTCCCATTCTGAGGGTTGTCCTTTCATTTTATTTATGGTTTCCTCTGCTGTGCAAAAGCTTTTAAGTTTAATTAGGTCCCATTTGTTTAATTTTGTTTTAATTTCCATTACTCTAGGAGGTGGATAAAAATATATCTTGCTGCAATTAATGTCAAAGAGTGTTCTACCTATGTTTTCCTCCAAAAGTTTTATAGTATCTGGCCTTATATTTAGACCTTTAATCCATTTTGAGTTTATTTTTCTGTATGGTGTTAGGGAGTGTTCTAATTTCATTCTTTTACATGTAGGTGTTCAGTTTTTCCAGTACCACTTATTTTAAGAGGCTGTCTTTTTTCCATTGTATATTCTTGCTTCCTTTGTCATAGATTAGGTGGCATAGGTTTGTGGGTTTACCTCTGGACTTTCTTATCCTGTTCCATTGATCTATATAGTTCTGTTTTTGTGCCAGTACCCTACTGTTTTGGTGACTGTAACTTTGCAGTATAGTCTGGAGTCGGGGAGCCTGATTCCTCCAGCTCTGTTCTTCTTTCTCAAAATTGCTTTGGCTATTCAGGGTCTTTTGTGTTTCCATACAAATTGTAAATGTTTTTGTTCTAATTCTATGAAAAATGCCATTGGTAATTTGATAGGGATTGCATTGAATCTGTAGATTGTTTTGGGTAGTAAAATCATTCTCTCAATTCTGATTCTTCCAATCCAAGGATATGGTATATCTCTCTCCATCTGTTTGTGTCACCTTTTATTTCTTTCGTAAGTATCTTATAGTTTTCTGAGTACAGGTCTTTTGCCTTTTTAGGTAGGTTTATTCCTCGGGATTTTATTCTTTTTGATGCGATGGTAAATGGGGTTGTTTCCTTGATTTCTCTTTCTGATCTTTCATTGTTAATGTATAGGAGTGCAAGAAATTTCTGTGTATTAATTTTGTATCCTGCAACATTACCAAATTCATTGATGAGCTCTAGTAGTTTTTTCAGTAGTGTCTTTAGGATTTCTACATATAGTGTCATGTCATCTGCAAACAGAGACAGTTTTACTTCTTTTCCAACTTGGATTTCCTTTATTTCTTTTTCTTCTCTGATTGCCATGGCTAGGACTTCTGAAACTATGTTGATAATGGTGGTGAGTGTGGACATCCTTCTCTTGTTTGTGATCTTAGAGGAAATGCTTTCAGTTTTTCACCACTGAGAATGATTTTTGCTGTGCATTTGTCATATATGGCCTTTACTGTCTTGAGGTAGCTTCCCTCTATGCCCACTTTCTGGAGAGTTTTTCTCATAAATTGATGTTGAATTTTGTCAGAAGGTTTTTCTGCATCTACTGAGATGATCATATGGTTTTTCTTCTTCAATTTGTTGATGTGGTGTATCACAATGATTGATTTGCGGATATTGAAAAATCCTTGCATCCCTGGGAAAAATCCCACTTGATCACGGTGTATGATCCTTTTAATGTGTTGTTGGATTTGGTTTGCTAGTATTTTGTTGAGGGTTTTTGTGTCTTTGTTCATCAGTGATATTGGCATGGAATATTCTTTTTTTGTGTGATATCTTTGTCTGGTTTGGTATCAGGGTCATTGTGGCCTTGTAGAATGAGCTTTGGAGTGTTCCTTCCTCTGCAAGTTTTGGGGATAGTTTCAGAAGGGAAGGTGTTAACTCTTGTCTAAATGTTTGATAGATTTTGCCTATGAAGCCATCTGGTCCTGGGCTTTTGTTTGTTGGAAGATTTTTAATCACAGTTTCAATTTCAGTACTTGTGGTTGGTCTGTTCACTTTTTTTAATTTCTTCCTGGTTCAGTCTTAGAAGGTTGTACCTTTCCAAGAATTTGTCCATTTCTTCTAGGTTGTCCATATTTTTGGCATATAGTTGCTTGCAGCAATCTCTTATGAGATCTCTTATAGTTGCTTGTAGCAATCTCTTATGTGTATTTTTGTGTGTCTGTTGTAACTTCTCCTTCTTCATTTCTAATTTAACCATAAGTTTGTTTTCTACATTTGTAACTATTTCTGTTTTGTAGATAAGTTCACTTGTACCCTTTTTTAAAATTCCACATATAAGCCATATCCTATGATATTTGTCTTTGGCTTACTTCACTCAGTATGACAATGTCTAGGTCAGTCCATGTTGCTGCAATGGCATTATTTTGTTCTTTTTTATGGCTGAGTAATATTCCATTGTGTATACATACCACATCTTCTTTATCCATTCCTCTGTTGATGGATGTATAGGTGGCTTCCATGTTCTGGCTATTGTAAATAGTGCTGCAGTGAATATTGGGGTGCATGTCTTTTCGAATTATGGTTTTCTCCAATATATGCCCAGGAGTGGGATTGCTAGTATTTGAGTCCTCTCCTTTTTTTTTCCAGTACACGGGCCTCTCACTGCTGTGGCTTTTCCCTTTGCGAAGCACAGGCTCTGGACGCGCAGGCTCATTGGCCATGGCTCATGGGCCCAGCCGCTCCGCGGCATGTGGGATCTTCCTGGACCAGGGCACGAACCCGCGTCCTCTGCATCGGCAGGCGGACTCTCAACTACTGCGCCACCAGGGAAGGCCCCAGAGTCCTCTCCTCTTTTTTTCTTGATGAGTCTGGCTAAAGGTTTATGAATTTTGTTTATCTTTTTAAAGAACCAGCTTTTGGTTCCATAGATCTTTCCTATTATTTCTTCATCTCTATTTCATTTATTCATGCTCTGATCTTCATGATTTCTTTCTTTCTACTAACTTTGGGTTTTGTTTGTTCTTCTTTCTCTAGTTGCTTTAGGTGTAAGGAGGATAGGTTGTTTACTTCCAATTTTTTTTGTTTCTTGAGGTAAGGTTGTATTGCTATGAACTTCCCTCTTAGAACTGCTTTTGCTACGTCCCATAGGTTTTGGATCATCGTGTTTTCCTTGTCCTTTATCTCTAGGTACTTTTTGATATCCTCTTTGATTTTGTCAGTGATCCATTGATTATTTAGTAACACATTGTTTAGCCTCCATGTGTTTGTGTTTTTAACAGTTTTTTGCCTGTAGTTGATTTCTAATCTCATAGCATTGTGGTCAGAAAAGATGCTTGATATGATTTCAATTTACTCAAATTTACCAAGGATTGATTTTTGACTCAAGATGTCATCTATCCTGTAGAATGTTCTATGTGACCTTGAGAGGAAAGTGTGTTTTGCTGCTTTTGGATGGAATGTCCACTAAATATCAATGAAGTCTGTCTGGTCTGATTTGTCATTTAAGGCTTGTGTTTCCTCATTAATTTTCTGTCTGAATGATCTGTCCTTTGGTGTAAATGGGGTGTTAAAGTCCCCCACTATTATTGTGTTACTGTCGATTTCCCCTTTAACGGCTGTTAGCATTTGCCTTATGTATTGAGTTGTTCTTATGTTGGGTTCATATATATTTACAATTGTTATATCTTCTTCTTGGATTGATCCCTTGATCATTATGTAGTGTCCTTCCTTGTCTCTTGTAACAGTCTTTATTTTAAAGTCTATTTTGTCTGATATGAATATTGCTGCTCCAGCCTTCTTTTGATTTCCATTTGCATGGAATATCTTTTTCCATCCCCTCAGTCTCTGTGGGTCACTAGGTCTGATGTGGGTCTCAGATAGCATATACATGGGTCTTGTTTTTGTATCCATTCAGCTGGTCTGTCTCTTGGTTGGAGCATTTAATCCATTTACATTTAAGGTAATTATCAATATGTATGTTCCTATTGCCATTTTCTTAATGTTTTGGGTTCGTTTTTATAGGTCTTCTTTCTCCCTTTCTCTTTTGTTCTCCTTTCTTGTGTTTCCCATCTAGAGAAGTTCCTTTAGCGTTTGTTGTAAAGCTGGTCTGGTGGTGCTAAATTCTTTTAGCTTGTGCTTGTCTGTAAAGCTTTTGATTTCTCCATCGAATCTGAATGAGAGCCTTGCTGTGTAGAGTATTCTTGGTTGTAGGTTCTTCCCTTTTGATCACTTTAAATATATCATTCCACTCCCTGCTGGCTTGCAGACTTTTTGCTGAAAAGTCAGCTGAGACCCTTAAAGGAGTTTTCTTGTTTTTCCCTTGCTGCTTTTAATATTATTTCTTTGTCTAATTTTTGTCATTTGATTTCTATGTGTCTTTGCTTGCTTTTTCTTGGGTTTATCCTGCCTGGGACGCTCTGCACTTCCTGGACTTTGGGGAATGTTTTCTTCCCATGTTAGGGAAGTTGCCAGCCATTGTTTCTTCAAATATATTCTCAGTCCCTTTCTCTGTCTTTTCTCCTTCTGGGACCAATAATGCAAATATTGATGTGTTTAATATTGTCCCAGAAGTCTCCTAGGCTGACCTCATTTCTTTTCATTCTTTTTTCTTTATTCTGTTCTGTGGCAGTGATTTCCACCACTGTATCTTCTAGCTCACTTATTCATTCTTTTGCCTCAGTTACTCTGCTATTGATTCCTTCTAGTGTATTATTTATTTCAGTTTTTCTATTGTTCATCTCAGTTTGTTTGTTCTTTAGTTCTTTTATGTCTTTGATAATCATTTCTTGTATCTTCTCAATCTGTGCCTCCATTGTTTTTCCAAGATCTTGGATCACCTTTACTATCATTACTCTGTATTCTTTTTCAGGTAGATTGCCTATTTCAACTTCACTTAGTTGTTCTTCTGTGGTTTTATCTTGTTCCTTCATCTTGGGTATATTCCTCTGCCATCTCATTTTGTCTAACGTTGTGTGATTGCGGTTTCTGTTCCTTAGGCTGCAGGGTCGTAGTTCCTCTTGCTTTTGCTGTCGGCTCCCTGGTGGATGACATTGTCTAAGAGACTTGTGCAGGTTTTCTGGTGGGAGGGACTGTTACCTACCCACTGGTGGGTGGAGCTGGGACTTGTCCTCTGGTGGACAGGGCTGTGTCAGGGGGTGTATTTGTCTGGCAGCTGTTTACTCAGGAAGACTTTACACAGCTTTTCTGCTAATGGTTGGTGCTGTGCTCCTGCCCTGTTGATTGTTTGCCTTGAAGCATCTTAGCACTGGCACCTACAGGCTGTTGGATGGGGCCAGGTCTTGGTGAGAAAATTGTGCCTCCAAGAGGGCTCATGCCAGTGGATACTCCCCAGAACTGCCACCGCCCATGTCCTTGTCTATGCAGTGAGCCCCAGCTGCCCCCCACCCCCCGCCTCTGCAGGAGACCTCCATTACTAGCAGTTTTTTCTGTCCCAGTATCTTATGATGTCACTACTTTTTTTCCCTGGGTCCTGGTGTACTTCAGACGCTTTGTGTGCCCTGCAACCATTGAGTTGCTGTTTCCCTTAGTCCTGTGAAATTCCTACGATTAAACCCCACTGGCCTTCCAAGTCAGATTCTCTGGGGGCTCCTCCTCCAGTTGCCAGACCCTCAGGCTGCCAAGCCTTATGTTGGGCTCAGAACTTTCACTCCTTTGGGAGAACTTCTGTGGTATAATTTTCCAGTTTGTGGGTTGCCCACCCAGCATGCTTGGGATTTGCTTCTATCGCAATTATGCCCCTCCTACCATCTTGCTGTGGCCTCCTCTCTGACCCTGAATGTATTGTATCCTTTTTGGTAGGTTCCAGCATTTCTTCATCGGTGGTTGTTCAGCATTTAGTTGTGACCCTAGTATTTCCATCAGAAGAGGTAAGCTCATGTCGTTCTACTCCACCATCCTGTCTCGATCCTCAGTCATACTTTCTTGTGTTGTTATTTTATTGGCTGCTTTAGAGATTACAGTATATCAACATGTACAGGCATACCTCATTTTATCACACTTAGTTTTATTGTACTTTACAAATACTGTGTTTTTTACAAATTGAAGTTTTTTGGCAACCCTGCATTGTCAGATGATGGTTAGCATTTTTTAGCAATAAAGTATTTTTAAATTAAGGTATGTATGTACGTTTTTTTATACACAGTGCTCTTGCACGCTTGATAGACTACACTATAGTGTACAGTAAGTCCCCTACATACAAACCTTCAAGTTGCAAACTTTCAAAGATGTGAGTGTGCGTTCCGTTGTTGTCAGGCGTGAGTGAAATTGCAGCTTGCCCTCCTTCTCCTGTTGCTGCTGATTTTTCAACTCTACCATCTCCCACCTACTCTCCCTCCTCCAGTCAATAACTTGTTGCCTGTTTGCTCGATGCCAGCCCTTGTATGCTAGCTGTTGTACTGTACTACTGTACTGTAAAATTATAAATATTTTCTTTATTTGTTGTGTTTATTTTTTATGTATTATTTTTGTGAAAAGTATTATAAACCTATTACAGTAGAGTACCATAGAGTCGATTGTGTTAGTCAGCTAACTTTATTGGACTTACAAACAAATAGGACTTACGAATGCACTCTCAGAATGGAACTTGTTCGTGTGTAGGGGACTTACTGTAAACCTAACTTTTGTATGCCCTGGGAAACAAAAAAAATCATGTGACTTGCTTTATTGCCATAGTCTCCTTATTTCTGGTGGTCTGGAACTGAACCTGTAATATCTCCAAAATATGCCTGTACTTAAGTTGTAGCAGCCTACCTCAAATTAATATACTACTTCACTCACAAGGTAAAAACCTTACAGTGGTGTAATACTATTTACTTCCCTCCCATCCTTTGTACTATTTTCTCTTGTATTTTACATCTATACATTATAAACTCCACAATATATTATTTTTGCTTTAAGCAGTTGATTATTTTTGCTTTAAGCAGTTGATCGACTTTAAAAGATTTTGGTACAATAACAGAAAATTCTATACATTTTTAAATGTACAGATCAGTGTTAAGTACATTTGCATTGTTGTACAGATATTCTCTAGAGCTCTTTTCATCTTGCAATAATGGAACTCTATGCCTATTAAATAAAAACTTTCCCATCCCTTTCCCTCAAGTCCCTGGCCACCACCATTCTGCTTTCTGTCTCTATGAATTTGATTGCTTTAAACACCTCATATAAGTGGAATCATAATGGTATTTGTCATTTTGTGACTGGCTTATATCATTTAGTATAATGTTCTCAAGGTTAATCCATATTGTAGTGTGTGTGAGGATTTCCGTTCTAGGACTGCTGTTTCTGTTTGTTGTTGTCATAGTAGTTATCCTAGTGGATATGATGTATCTCATTGTGGTTTTGATTTGTATGTCCCTAATGATAAGTGATGTTGAGCCTCTTTTCATGTGCTTTTCGGCCATTTGTATATCTTCTTTGAAAAAATGTATATTCAAGTAATTTGCCCATTTTTATTCAGGATGTTTGGTTTTTGTTGTTAAGTTGTCGAAGTTCTTTGTACATTCTGAATATTAACTCTTTATTAGATATATGATTTGCAAATATTTTATTGGATTCCATATATATTGCCTTTTCAGTCACTTGATTGTGGCCTTTCATGTGCATATGTTTTAAATTTTGATATAATCCAATTTATCTGTTTTTACTTTTGTTACCTGTACTTTTGTATCATACCAAAGAAATTGTTGTCAAATACAATATCATGAAGGTTTCCACTGTGTTTTCTTGTAAAAGAATTATAGTTTTGGCTCTTATGTTTAAGTCTTTGAGCCATTTTGAGCTAATTTTTATATGTAGTGTAAGGTAAGTGTCCAACTTCAGTCTTTTGCTTGTGAATATACATTTTTTCCCAGCACCATTTGTTAAAAGGTCAATTGACTTTTAGAGAATTTAAGAAAAGTAAGAAAGAGCATTTTATATTTACCATATATTTACTATTCTACTACTTTTTATTCTTCCTGTAGGACTGAATTTTAATATAGTATTCCCTGTAGCATTTTTTGTACAGCAGGTCTGTTGACAATGTATTATCTCATTATTCATTTATCAGCAAATATCTATTTCATCTTCATTTTTGAAGGATATTTTCACTGACGATAGAATTTTAGGCTGATATTTTTTTTCTTCATCATTTTAAAGATGTGGTTCTATTGTCTTGTGTAATCTGTAATGAGAAGTCAATCACCATTTTTATCGTTGTTACCCTGGATAGACTCCCCCATCCCACCCCCCTCTGGCTACTAAAATTTTTTTTTTCTTTATCTTTGGTTTTAAGCAGTTTGACTGTGATATGCCTAGTTGTGGTTTTATGTTTATGTATTCTGCCTGGGGTTTGCTGTGCATCTTGGATCTATAGGCTTATGTTTTAATCAATTTTGGAAAGTTTGTCCAATATTTTATCAGATATTTTTTCTGCACTTTTCTGTTTCTCCTTTCCCTCTGGGACTCCAATTATAAGCATGTTAGATTGTTTAATTTTGAACACACACATTATTGATGATCTGCTATTTTTTTTCATACTTTTTTTCTCTCTGTGCTTCAATTTAGATTATTTCTATTGAGTTGTCTTCAAGGTCATTGAGCCTTTCTTCTACACTATCCAATCTGCCATTCCATTCAGTGATTTTCTTTAATCATTTCAGATATTTTTCAGTTCTAGTATTTCCATTTGATTTTTATTTTTGGTTTTCCTATATCTACTGGAATTCTTCATGCTTTTACTTATTATATCCTGTTTTTCCAGTACATTCTTTAACATATATCATAACTACGTTAAAATATTTGTCTGTTAATCCCAATATCTGGGTTGTTAGTGAGTCCATTTCTGTTGACTTTTTTCTTTTGATTATGGGTTGTATTTTCCCAAGTTCTCTCTTAGCTTGTGATTTTTTTGATAGTATGTTACCATTGTGGATAATATGTTTAACAACTTGATTATGTTACCTTCCTCTGAAGAGTGTTTTGAATATTGTTCTAGGAGGTGGTTAAATTACTGGTAGAATTTATTGATGCTTGGTTTTAGACTTGGTTCAAATTTATCTATTTCAGTTTTTCTCCTAGCCTTAGGCATGGACCTTACTTTTGTTTTGTTTTGTTTTTGCGGTACGCGGGCCTCTCACCGCTGTGGCCTCTCCCGTTGCAGAGCACAGGCTCCGGACGCAAAGGCTCAGCGGCCATGGCTCACTGGCCCAGCCGCTCCGCGGCATGTGGGATCTTCGCGCTCCGGGGCATGAACCCGTGTCCCCTGCATCGGCAGGCGGACTCTCAACCACTGCGCCACCAGGGAAGCCCCATGGACCTTACTTTTAAGTTCTGCCCCTTCTGGGGTTTCTAGAAAGTCTGAGGTGTTTACCAAGACCCTCTACCTTTAGGGATTCACTTTCCAAACTCTGACTCATCATCACTTGTAAACTGCTGAAATTTCTGCTTAGTTATTTTAGTATTTTAGCTGTTGCTTTCTTCTAGGTTTCTTGGCTATCACTTTGTACATGCACAGTTCAGGAGTCAGCCAAGCATTTGAGGAGAGGTATTATACAGATTTTGGAGCTACCCTTCCCCCTCACTCAATCCCCAGTGGCTTCCCTTTTTTGGAGACTTCCTCTTTCAACTTCCAGGTGCTCCAGCCGCCTCAAACTCTAACTTCTGATTCCTCAGCCCCCAAAACTGCTGCTTTCTGATTAAGCTCTATTCCACATGTACCATGCAGAGAAGGAAATAATCTTACCAGAAAAATCAGAAAAATGTAGATATTATTTTATTAGCTTCCTTTCTTTCAAGGGTCATATCCCCTTCAGTTTCTACCTGCTATTGATTGCTCCACAGTGCCTTCAAATAGTTGTTTACTTTTAGTCAGAATTTATAATTGTCATTGTCAGGAGAGTTATCTAGTTTAAGATACTTAACTACTTATAAGTGCCAGAAATCATTAAAGCAGTATTTTTAAATGGAAAAACAAAAGTATGGTTTCTAAGAAATTGTTGGTTATTGTATTATATGCAGCTATATTTAGAGAAGTAAAAGGATACCTGCTAGAATGGGGAAAGAATTAGGTAATATTATTTCAAAAATAAGTTCTGGTGTTTTAATAAGACTGTGTAAAATTATCGACTGCAGTGGCCATGAAGATGTACTACTTCAACCTCCTGCTGTAGCGAACATAATTGATTGATGGCTGCA
This sequence comes from Neophocaena asiaeorientalis asiaeorientalis, assembly GCF_003031525.2. Lineage (NCBI taxonomy): Eukaryota > Metazoa > Chordata > Mammalia > Artiodactyla > Phocoenidae > Neophocaena > Neophocaena asiaeorientalis. The sequence goes on along the minus strand of NW_020185335.1, from coordinate 916,841 downwards.
GGTACTGCTGTCTTTTAGAACCCATTCCCAAGTTCATGCCAAGGCCATGATTCCTAAGTGATCCTTCCAAGCCATGAGTCCATATGGTGGAGGTTGTAATCCAGGTTCTTTTCTATGAGATATAGGACTCCTTTAATGGAATATTTTTGCAAAGGACTCCCAATTGACTGGGCCAAAACCTTAGAACTGTGTTGCAGTCTGAGATTCTTCCTACCCAGTCTTCCATCCTTCCATTTTTCCATCACAGGTATCCTAAGGCTCTCTTGCCTTCCCTTGCTCCCACTTTGTTGTCTTTCAAAGGTAAGTCTCTTGCATGTTTAATACCATCTTTGCATCTGCTTTTTGGGAGACCCAAATTAATACACAGACCCAAACTATTGACGGACAATTGACTAAAATTGACTTTTAAAAAAAGAATATTTTTAGAGAAAAATTCCAAATAGCATATGTAGATACTCCCTTCTCTAGGAGGTAGAACTTAATTTCCCTCTGCTTGGATGTAGGCTGGGCTTAGTAACTTGATTCCAGTGAATAGAGAAGAATCTGTTAGTCCTTTTTTTCTTCTTCTTTTTTATCACCCCGCCCCCATCAAACACACACACAGACACACACATGAGCCTTTTTAGACATTTTTGCTTAACACTCTCCCCCACACTCCTGATGAAATTTTTAATACCACAAATATACTTTATATCTGTTTATGTGTTATATGTATATCCATGTTTTATGCATGAAAAAGTAAATTTTCCCCCCAAGAACTTTTATTCATTTGGGTGTATTATAATAACCTTCACAGAGAATGCATGGGACAGAGTGTGGATAGGGAAAATTTCTAACTTACTCTGGAGGAAGCTGGCAGACACCATCTTAAACAAGTGATCAAAGTTAACATCACCAGTGGTGATAAGTCATATTAATGCCATATACCCCCAGTATGATGAAATGTAAAGAGTATTTAGCCTCTGTGTTAGTCTACCCAAAAAGTTGTAACCCCAGTCTTATTGTGAGACAACATTAGACAAACCAAAAATGAGGGGCATTCTATAAAATAACTGACCAGCACTCTTCAGAAATGTCAAGGTAATGAAAAACAAGGAAAGACTGAGAAATTGTCACAGATCATTGAGACTAAGGAGACATGACCACTAATTGCAATGTGGTGTCCTAGATCATATAAGGGAGCTCACTCTGCTGTCTTTGTAACTTTTTTGTAAGTCTAAAATTATTCCAAAATTAAAAGTTAAAGAGCGTTAAAAAATTAAAAATCATTGTGTCATTTGTAGTCATTACATGAAAGTAATGGTGCAAATATTAAAAGAGAAATAAATACGTAGAGATTACTAGAATATAAACATTGAGCTAGTACTCTGAGAATGTGAGTTTTCTATATATAATATTAGTAAATGAAAAAATATGGTAGATATAGTATTTATGAAATTTCGTGAGCCTATGATGCAGTATCTCATGACATCTATACACAATTAACTCAGATGGTCCTGGATATAAGCAGAGTCACATGTATTCAAAACTAGCTGGAGAACCATAAAAGATATTGACAAACCATAAATGGAAAATGTATCAAGTTGGGGAATATGTCTAGGTGCTGCAGAGATCAGTGTTTTGTCCTATCTTATATAGCTGCTGCATTAATGATGTAGAATAGGGAGTAAAATGAATGTTAACGGAATCCACAGATGATATTAAATTGGGAGGTGATGCAAACAACAGTAAGGGCAGCAAAGCAATATAAAGGTACCCAGAGAGCTTAGAAATATGGAGGGAAAACAACAAAATGAGATTCTGCCTCTTCAGAATACAAACTACAAGTGCTTTAGGAGAAAAACAATAAAAATAGGTATTCAAAGGGAGCGAAATCTGAAAGTCGTCAAATGGTCAAAAAGACCTAAGGGTGAAAATGAATAACAAAGTAGATATGAATTTATGACATAGTGATTTTGAAGATTATGACAACATATACTGCATGCCACAGAGAAAGAATAAAATAGTCCGTTCTTCGTACTTCTAGTAAAATGACATCAGGTAGACAGAACTCATTTTGTGTCAAGTTGGTACTTAACTGCTGTTGACAAAGTAGAAGTAGTAATAAAAATGATTAAGCCTTAGAACACTGCAGACAAGTATATTGATCTTCAGCAAATTGTACTGAGCTATTTTACTAGTCTTTCCATTGATAACTGCTGATCTACTTCATGTCCCATGTAGGTGACTCTTGCTTAGATATATAACTTACACTAAGGCTCAGAGCAGCTTCCCTAACTCTTTTTAATCTTATCCCTTCTCTCCCAAATTAAATTTACAAATTGCTTCTTTCTAATATGTTCTTATTTTAATTTATATTAAATTATATGTATAGGCTTCCTTGATTGCTTGTCAAAACTGACTTCTGCCTCTGTCACATGTACATCTCAGTGCTGCAAGCCTTATTTGCAAATACATGCTTGTCCCCCCACCAGCAGCCATAGTACAAAGAGCATAAGCAAAAGTAACATCTGAGGAGAGTGTTGGAATTGATATCTGAGTAAATAACAACCTAAATAAATACAGACCAGAATTCCATTAGCAAGGCAATATTCTAATGGTCACAGCATAAATCAGGTAGCCCCAAGATGTTATCACCCATTGGCAAGGAGTCTTTCAGAATAATAAATAAAGAAATCTCTTTTTCAGGATGACTACATATGCTTATTAAGTGTTATAAAATAGATGCTTTTTTAAAATTTTGGTGTCTTTTTTAAACATTTTTATTCGAGTATAGTTGATTTACAGTGTAGTATTAGTTTAGGTGTACAGCAAAATGAATCAGTTACACATACATATATATATATATATATATATATATATATATATATACTGTTTTTAAGATTCTTTTCCCATATAGGCCATTACAGAGTATTGAGTACAGTTCCCTGTGTTATACAGTAGGTCCTTGTTGATTATCTGTTTTATATATAGTCGTGTGTATATGTTAATCCCAAACTCCTAATTTATCCCTCCCCACCCCCCACCTTTTCCCTTTGATAACCATAAGTTTCTTTTTGAAGTTTCTGAGTCTGTTTCTGTTCTGTAAATAAATTCATTTGTATCATTTTTTAAGATTCCACATATGAGTGATATCATATGATATTTGTCTTTCTCTGTCTGACTTTCTTCACTTAGTATGATAATCTCTAGTCCATCCCTGTTGCTGCAAATGTCATTATTTCATTCTTTTTTAAGGCTGAGTAATATTCCCTTGTGCACATTTACCACATCTTCTTTATCCATTCCTCTGTAGATGGACATTTAGGTTGCTTTCATGTCTTGTCTACTGTAAGCAGCACTGCAGTGAACTTTGGGGTGCATGTATGCTTTCAAATCATGTTTTTTTCCAGATATATGCCCAGGAGTGGGTTTGCTGGGTCATGTGATAGCTCTGTTTTTAGGTTCTTAAGGAACCTCCATACTGTTCTGTATAGTGGCTGTACCAATTTACATTCCCACCAACAGTGTAGGAGGGTTCCCTTTTCTCCACACCCTCTCCAGCCTTTAGTTTTTGTAGACTTCTTGATGATGGCCATTCTGACCAATGTGAGGTGATACCTCATTGTAGTTTTGATTTGCACTTCTCTAATAATTAGTGATGTTGAGTATCTTTTCATGAGTCTCTTGGGCATCTGTATGTCTTCTTTGAGGAGATATCTATTTAGATCTTCTGCCCATTTTTTGATTGGGTCCTTTGGGGTTTTTTTGAAATAGAGCTGCAGGAGCTGTTTGTATATTTTGGAGATTAATCCCTTGTCGGTCACTTCATTTGCAAATATTTTTCTCCCATTCTTAAAAGCAGGAGCTTTTAAGTGTAATTAGATCCCATTTGTTTATTTTTGTTTTTATTTTCATTACCCTAGTAGGTGGATCCAGAATGATATTGCTCTGATTTATATCAAAGAGTGTTTTGCCTATGTTTTCCTCTAAGAATTTTATAGTATCCAGTCTTACATTTAGGTATTTAATCCATTTTGAATTTATTTTTGTGTATGGTTAGAGAATGTTCTAATTTCATTCTTTTACATGTAGCTGTCCAGTTTTCCCAGCACCACTTACTGAAGAGACTGTCTCTTCTCCATTGTATATTCTTGCCTCCTTTGTTGTATGTTAATTGACCATAGGTGTGTGGTTTTATTTCTGGGCTTTCTATCCCTTTCCATTGATCAATATTTCTGTTATTGTGCCAGCACCATACTGTTTTAATGGCTAGCTTTGTAGTATAGTCTGAAGTCAAGGAGTCTGTAGTATAGTCTGAAGTCAGGGAGTCTGATTCCTCCATCTCCGCTTTTCTTTCTCAGGATTGCTTTGGCTATTCGGGGTCTTTTGTGTTTCCATACAAATTGTAAAATTTTTTGTTCTAATTCTGTGAAAAATGCCACTGGTAATTTGACAGGGATTGCGTTCAATCTGTAGATTGCCTTGGGTAGTCATTTTCTCAATATTGATTCTTCCAATCCAAGAACATGGTATATCTCCATCTGTTTGTGTTATCTTTTATTTCTTTCATCAGTATCTTATATTTTCCTGAGTACAGGTCTTTTTCCCTTTTAGGTAGGTTTATTCCTCGGGATTTTATTCTTTTTGGTGTGATGGTAAATGGGATTTTTTCTTAATTTCTTTTTCTGATCTTTTATTAGTATATAGGAATGCAAGAGATTTTTGTGTGTTAATTTTGTATCCTGCAACTTTACCAAATTCATTGATGAGGGCTAGTAGTTTTTTGGTAGCATCTTTAGGGTTTTCTGTGTATAGAATCATGTCAAGTGCAAACAGTGACAGTTTTACTTCTTCTTTTCCAATTTGGGTTCCCTTTATTTCTTTTTCTTCTCTGATTGCCATGGCTAGGACTTCCAAAACTATGTTGAATAATAGTGGCGAGTGGGGACATCCTTGTTCCTGATCTTAGAGGAAATGCTTTTAGTTTTTCACTATTGAGAATGATTTTTACTGTGTATTTGTCATACATGGCCTTTATTGAGGTAGGTTCCTTCTATGCCCACCTTCTGGAGAGTTTTTCTTATAAATGGGTGTTGAATTTTGTCAAAAGCTTTTTCTGCATCTATTGAGATGATCGTATGGATTTTTTCTTCAATTTGTTGATGTGGTGTATCACACTGACTGATTGGCAGATACTGAAAACTCCTTGCATCCCTGGGATAAATCCCACTTGATCATGGTGTATGATCCTTTTAATGTGTTGTTCGATTTGGTTTGCTAGTCTTTTGTTGAGGATTTTTTTGTCTGTTCATCAGTGATATTGTCCTGTAATTTTCTTTTCTTTGGTATCAGGGTGATGGTGACCTCATAGAATGAGCTTTGGAGTGTTCCTTCCTGTACTATTTTTTGGAATAGTTTCAGAAGTGTAGGTGTTAACTCTTCTCTGAATGTTTGATAGATTTCACCTGTGAAGCCATCTGGTCCTGGGCTTTTGTTTGTTGGAAGATTTTTAATCACAGTTTCAATTTCAGTACTTGTGATTGGTCTGTTCACTTTTTTTATTTCTACCTGGTTCAGTCTTGGAAGGTTATACCTTTCTAAGAATTTTTCCATTTCTTCTAGGTTGTCCATTTTATTGGCATATAGCTGCTTGTAGCAATCTCTTTTGATCTTTTGTATTTTTGTTGTGTCCATTATAACTTCTTTTTCATTTCTAATTTTATTGATTTGAGTCCTCCCTTTTTTCCTTGATGAGTCTGGCTAAAGTTTTATCAATTTTGTTTATCTTTTCAAAGAACCAGCTTTTAGTTTTTTTGTTTTTGTTTTTTGCGGTACACGGGCCTCTCACTGTTGTGGCCTCTCCCGTTGCGGAGCGCAGGCTCCGGATGTGCAGGCTCAGCGGCCATGGCTTACGGGCCTAGCTGATCTGTGGCATGTGGGATCTTCCTGGACTGGGTCACGAACCCACGTACCCTGATCGGCAGGTGGACTCTCAACCACTGCGCCACCAGGGAAGCCCCCAGCTTTTAGTTTGATTGGTATTTACTTTTGTCTTCTTTGTCTCTATTTCATTTATTTCTGCTCTGATCTTTATGATTTCTTTCTTTCTACTAACTTTGTGTTTATTCTTTCTATAGTTGCTTTAGTTGTAAGGTTAGGTTTTTTATTTGAGATTTTTCTTGTTTCCTGAGGTAAGATTGTATTGCTATAAACTTCCCTCTTAGAACTGTTTTTGCTGTGTCCCGTAGGTTTTGGATTGTCATGTTTTTCTTTTTTTTTTTTTTTTTTTTTTTTTTTTTTTTTTTTTTGTCATGTTTTTCTTGTCAGTTGTCTCTAGGTATTTTTTGATGTCTTCTTTGATTTCTTGAGTGATCCATTGGTTATTTAGTAACATATTGTTCAGCTACCATGTGTTTGTGTTTTTTACAGTTTTTTTCCCTCTGTAATTGATTTCTAATCTCATACTGTTGTGGTTGGAAAAGATGCTTGATATGTTTTCAATTTTCTAAAATTTACCGAGGCTTGATTTTTGACCTAAGATGTGATCTATCCTGAAGAAAGTTCATTTGCACTTGAGTAAAAATATACTCTGCTGCTTTTGGATGGAGTGTCTTATAAATATGAATGAAGTCTATCTGGTCTAATGTGTCATTTAAGGCTTGTGTTTCCTTATTAATTTTCTGTTTGAATGATCTGTCCATTGATGAAAGTGGGGTGTTAAATTCCCCCACTATTGTATTACTGTCAATTTCCCCTTTTATGGCTGCTGGCATTTGCCTTATATTTTGTGGTGTTTCTATGTTGGGTGCATATATATATATATGCAATTGTTATATCTTCTTGGATTTATTCCTTGTGTAGTGTCCTTCCTTGTCTCTTGTAACAGTCTTTATTTTAAAGTCTGTTTTGTCTGATATGAGTATTGCTACTCTCACTTTCTTTGGATTTCCATTTGCATGGAATATATTTTTTCATGCCCTAACTTTCAGTCTGTATGTGTCCCTAGATCTTAAGTGGGTTTTTTGTGGACAGAATGTATATGAGTCTTGTTTTTGTATCCATTCAGCCATTCTATGTCTTTTGGTTGGAGCATTTAATGCATTTACATTTAAGGTAATTCTCGATACATATGTACCTATTGCCGTTTACGTAATTGTTTTGGGCTTGTTTTTATAGGTCTTTTTTCTTCCCTTCCTCTTTTGTTCTCGTCTCTTGTGGTTTGATGACCATCTTTAGGTTTGTCTGCGCCACCAGGGAAGCCCTGCTTTTTCTTTTTTGTGTGTGTATCTATTGTAGTTTTTTGGTTTGCATTTCCTATGAGGTTTTGATAAAGCAGTCTACGTACAAGGTTGTTTTAAGTTGTTGGTCTCTTATTTTCAAATGCAATTTCCATTTCCTGCCTTTGTTCTCTCCTCATCTCATGGTTGCTGGTTTTGTTATCATATTTGTGTATGGCTGATTTCCTGCTTTTGCTATATCTTTGCCTTTATGTGTGAGCTTTCCCACTTGTGATTTTCTTGTTCCTAGTTGTAGCCTCCTTATGTTTTTTTCCCCTGCATAGAGAAGTTCCTTTAGTATTTGTTGTAAAGCTGGTTTGGTGGTGCTGAGTTCTCTTAGCTTTTGCTTATCCTTAAAGCTTTTGATTTCTCCATAGAATATGATTGAGAGCCTTGCTGGGTAGAGTATTCTTGGTTGTAGGTTTTTCCCTTTCATCACTTTAAATATGTCATGCCACTTCTTTCTGTCATGCAGAGTTTCTGCTGAAAAATTAGCTAATGACTTTATGGGGATTCTCTTGTATGTTATTTGCTGCTTTTCCGTTGTTGCTTTTAATTTTTTTTTTGTATTTAATTTTTGTTAGTTTGAGTAATATGTGTCTTGGCATGTTCCTCCTTGGGTTTATCCTGTATGGGACTCTCTGCACTTCCTGGATTTGAGTGAATATTTTTTTCCCCGTGTTAGGGAATTTTTTCACTGTAATCTCTTCAAATATTTTCTCAGGCCCTTTCTCTTTTTCTTCTTCTTCTAGGACCTGTATAATTCGATTGTTTGTGCTTTTAATGTTCTCCCAGAGATCTTTGAGAGTGTCCTCATTTCTTTCCATTCTTTTTTCTTTACTCAGTTCCACAGCAGTGATTTCCACCATTCTGTCTTCCAGGTCAGTTTTCCATTCTTCTGCCTCAGTTATTCTGCTATTGATTCCTTCTAGTGTATTTTTCATTTCAGTTATTGTAGTGTTCATCTCTGTTGCTTTGTTCTTTAGTTTCTCTGTGTCTTTTTTAAACATTTCTTATATCATCTCAATTCGTGCCTCTTTTCTCTTTCTGAGACCTTGAATCATGTTTACTGTCATTACTCTGAATTCTTTTTCAGGTAGATTGCCTATATCCTCTCTTTATTTTTGAATTTATTTATTTATTTATTTTTAGCTGTGTTGGGTCTTTGTTGCTGTGCACAGGCTTCCTCTAGTTGCAGCGAGCGGGGGCTACTCTTTGTTGTGGTGCACGGGCTCCTCATTGCAGTGGCTTCTCTTGTTGCGGAGCATGGGCTCTGGCTGCGCGGGCTTCAGCAGTTGTGGCTCGCGGACTGTAGAGTGCAGCTCAGTAGTTGTGGCACACAAGCTTAGTTGCTCTGTGGGATCTTCCCAGGCCAGAGCTTGAACCCATGTCCCCTGCATTGGCAGGCAGATTCTTAAGCACTGTGCCACCAGGGAAGCCCCCCTATATCATCCTTAATTTAGTAATTCTTGAAGGTTTTTATCTTTTTCCTTTGTCTGCAACGTATTTCTTTGTCATCTCATTTTGTTTAACTTACTGTGTTTTTGGTTTCCTTTCTACAGGCTGCAGGATTGTAGTTCCTCTTTCTTCTGGTGTCTTCACCCTAGTGGGTGAGGTTGGTCCAGAGGCTTGTACCATTATACCTTTCATAGGGGGTTTGACTGATGTTTTGGTGACCAGAGCCTACCCTGGATATTGAGCAGGGCACCCCCTTTGCTCTGTGGTTGTCACTGCCCTGTCAGGGGCAGGGTCTGTTCTCTAGTTGTTGGAGTAGAGGCCCCATATCTGTTTCTTAGCTTTCTTTCTGATCTGCAGTGCACGGTAGGTGAGATTGGAGCCCTCCCACTGGGAGAGAAACCACTGGGTATTCTCCTTTGGAGCTCTTCACTTGTGAATGTGCTCTGTTGTGTCCCCTTTCACCCATTGTGTGGGCTCACAAAGTACACTGTTGTTGACACTGCTCTCCGTCCCACCTTATCTGTGGGTATGCTGGCAGTTGGCCCTGGTGACTCTCAGGCATTGTTTTCACCAAGCCACCAGTGCATATCCACTGAGGTCAGGTCCCAGGACTGCAGTTAGTTGTGCACTTGGACCCACAGTGGGAGCTATGGAGGCAGCTCAGACTCTGGCTTTGCCAAACCTCCATGTGTTCGTGCCCACAAAGCTCACAGCTGCTAAAGCCAGACCTGTCCCAGCAGCAGGAGCACTTGTTGTCCTTTTTGGCTGTTTCACAGGTGGTGAATTTAGGAGACCGTCTGGGGAGGTGTAGCTCTGTGGTTTGTGCAGCTGTGAGGAGAGATTTCAGCTCTTCTTCCTTAGTCACAGGGCTCCTGGGGCTCAGCTCTGATTTCAGCCCCACCTCTGCCTGTATTCCTTACACTGGAGTCTGCTCCAGAGGTTGCCAGAGCACAGGAGGAGCCCATCAGGCAGGAAAGAGCCAAGGAGGCAATTAGGGTGAGTGGGCCACCCGGGCTGGAGGGTGCTAGGATAGCGATTGGAATGCACAAGCCCATCAGGCGGCAGTCGGGGTGAGTGGACTGCCCAGGCAGGATGGTGCTGGGGTAGCGAGCGGTGGGGGAAGGAGGGCGGTGCAGAAGAGGCGATGCCAGTGGCATGTGAGCCGGCTACTGTGGGAGCCCTCCCTGATTGCCCATGGAGGCAGGGGCCAGCATGTGAGGAGAGAAGCTGCAGTGGCGGCCCCCCCACCCTTTGCACATCACTCAGTAATGGCACTTTTCTTCTGTGGCCATCCAGACTTCCTCCACAAGCATTTCCAGTTGCAGAACTCCTCACTCTCATCCCCTTAGGCTGTCTCCTCACAGCCAACAATGGTCCCCTCCCTGGGTCTGCTCTCCAAGCCCCATGTTCCAGCACCCCACCCCTGTGTGCACTGGCAGACACCCTTCTCAGGCTGGGGTGTGCAGTGCTGTGGCACTGACCATCTGTGTAAGTCTCAGCCTGTCCTATCTGCCACAGGCCGGTTGCTGGTCTCTCCTCCGAGCCTCTGAAGCTCCCCTTCTGTCCCCCCTGATCTCCCTTCCAGGGAGGGAGCTTCCTGAGATGCGGGAACCTCTGCTCACTTCCAGCTCCCCACCAGGGGTGCAAGTCCTGTTCCGTTTCCTCTCCTCTTCCTCTTCTCCTCTTCTTTCTTTCATCCTACCCAGTTACGTGTGGATCTTTCTTGTCCTTTTAGGTGTCTTCTGCTAGAGTTCAGCAGGTGCTCTGTTAGAATTGTTCCATATGTAGATGTATTCTTGATGCGTTTGTGGGGAGATATGAACTCCACGTCCTCCTCCTCCTCCACCATCTTGGAAAGTCTTGATGCTTTTTAAAAGTTTTCTCAACATGAAAAAGTCTGTATGAGCCTTCTTTTTTTTTTTTTTTTTTTTTTTTTTTTTTTTTATGGTACGTTGGCCTCTCACTGTTGTGGCCTCTCCCGTTGCGGAGCACAGGCTCCGGACGCGCAGGCTCAGCGACCATGGCCCACGGCCCCCGCCACTCCGCAGCATGTGGGATCTTCCTGGACCGGAGCACAAACCCCTGCATCGGCAGGCGGACTCTCAACCCCTGCGCCACCAGGGAAGCCCGAGCCTTCATTTTTTATGGTTTTAGAATAAGAATACTTTTTTAACCTTTTCACTTAAAAATATTCATAATCATGAGAGCACACATAATGTTTAAACTCAGTAAGTTGCAGGTGGCAGCAAATATATGAGAATCAATGAGTGTAAAGGAATATTTGAGATCTTGTCTCAAACTCCTCCTTTTATACCTAACATCGTGGACAGCACAGAGTTGAAGGAAAGACCACCCCCACATGGTTGGTGAAAGGGTGTTAGACCATAAAATAAATTGATTTTTTGGTTTTTGAGAAACTGAGGAGAATCCTACACTGGATGGAAGACTGGACCAAATCATTTCTAAGGTCCCTTCTCATGCTTTGAGGATATTTTGTGTTAATCGTTTGGCTACTTGAATACCTGTAAGTATAAACACAATTTGCTTGTTTTGAAATCTTTACAAAACAAAATAGAATATCACCCATTCACTTCTTTCAGTAAACCTCCCCACTGTTAGAGAACACCTCTTCAAAATAAAATATAGCAAATATCACATATAATATACAACAAGAATATATAAAGTACAATAAGAACTCCCTTAATTTGGGCTCTAGTTGCCTTGGTGGTATGCTTGGTATTACATTATTCATTATTAGAATGCCTAATCTTAACTCTAATTAAATTCAGAATTCCAAATATCAGAAGGATGGAGAGGTTAAAAGGTTAGACATAAGCACCTTTATCATTAATTCTTTGAAAAACTTCATGATAAGAAATAAAAAAGGGGCATGATGCTTCTATACCTGAACAGTTCACACTGTTCATTATTGTCTTAGGTATTTTTATAGCAAACTCCAAGAAGATACCTTCTTTATATTCCTGAGGTAACTCTGTCATAATTTTATTCTCACCCATCTGTCAGAGGCATAGTTGTCATTTCTACAGTCACTTCAACAATAGATAGTAAACTGATCATATCCACCAATTTAAAGCGTAGAAGGATCTGGTTTACTAATTTTGCTCATCTAGAATGTAATTAGTTTCTTTAGAAAGCTTCATATTCCTCAATATCCTTGTCATCCTAGATGCCATTAGTTACTATTTTGAAATTTTTATTTAGTCTGTATCGCTTCCTTAGAAACTAAGACTGTTCCCTTGACCATGAGTTCTTTGCTGCCTAGCATGTCTTTTTATCTTGAAATCTTTCACCATGTTATAGTCAAAATATTAGGAGCCATTTTGACTACTTATAGTTGAGACGGGCTCCTGATCTTAGGTAGGGTCAGTTATCTTTCATTTTAATCATTTCCCTATTATTCTTCATTAAAATGACAGCCGTGAATTCTGGCCTTTACCAGCTTCCTGTATTTCCATCAAATAACTCTTATGATGGATTGTTAAACAAAAACTGAGCAGCAAGATGTTTGTTACAATTGAATGCAAACTTGGTTAAACAGTAGTGAAATTAAATTGTTGAACTGTTTCCTTTGCTTTTTACAGGAGGAAAAGTTTATTAGTCCATTTCATTTTGCAAATTTCCAGATTTCTCTGGATTTTCCTTTAATCTTTGTTTCATGGTAGGTTATAGATTTCTCTTATTTGTTCCACCACCTGGAAGCACCTTTGAAAAGAAGTATTGAGTAGCCTTCCTGACTCTTCAGATTTCATCCTAAGACCCATTTAGCCTATGACTTTTGATCCTCTCCATAATAAACCAGTCAAAATCCATATCCACCCTCTAAGAAGTCTTAAGATTTCTCTGTCTTTCATTCACTCTGAAGCTTAGCTATCAGTCCGTTTTCATCATCCTTCTTGCTTTACTTGAGCTGTCAGCACCTGTGATGTATTGATCTTTATATAGGCATGGATTGGGATAATCTCATGTAACTGGCATCTTTAAATAAACTCTATATTGTTAAAATGTATTTTATATTTGTAAACTTCAAGATAGGTTTTGGTTAAATGTAGAATATGTTTATTTCCAACATCCTTACTACTGCCAAGTATAACACAAGCTCTGGATTCTTTATAATGTGCACAAAGATGAGAAATACTCTCTTTTTGCTACTACAGTAATTCTGAAGTTGTAAAACTTCAGTCCTGACAACAGTTAAAATACACAAACACTTGTATGTACATCTCTGATTTAGAAATAAAGACCAAAGGGGAAAAGGAGTTGGTATGATATAGGTCAAGAAATTTGCTGCTAGACCTGGATTTTTTGGATTCTGATGTTGGTTTTTCATGTAGATTTTGGTAGAATATGTTCCAACATTCCATTCTGAATATAATCAATATAGTCATGATGTATAAACAGGCTTTATGATATAAGTATAACATGTGACTTGCCATATAACATGTGACTTGCCATACTTTGTCATACCTATAGCTGAACCAGCATGGTACTCAGTTTCCAGAAGTAATGCCAAAGTATATTTGTGGGAGTCACTAGTTGTTCACCACTCTTCAAATCTCAGAAAGTTAGAGATTTCTAGGAGCCCTTATAACTTACTATGGATCTGACGTTCATGACGTGTAAATTTTTTTTTCTAATTTATCAGGTCCTACTACTGCTTTTGGGTAATGAATTAAGTTTAGGAACCATAGTTATTACATAAATTTACATTACCTTACTATATGGGTTTGTCCTAGATTCTGAAAAGTATTTTTAGGGAACATTTGGAAGATGATGGGGGATATTTTCTTGCTACTTCTATGAAAATTAAGATTAGAATTACTGATTGCCTCATTTTGTCTAGTTATTTCAGAAATTCATCATTTTAAAGATATGATTACTATTTCACTTTAACAAATAGGTAATTTGTTTTGAGTCTGGCTCTTCCATTTTTGTCTTCATCTTTTATGTTACTCAGTTGTTCTGTCTCTTCAGAGAATCTCCCTAAGAATTTTTTCCTAACTACAGATTATTGCTGCTTATTTTTCATACTTTTATTTAGAACCAAATATTAAAATAATTATGGAATTGTCCTAATTATGACATTAAATTTCCATTCTATTATTATTGTCATTCACATATTCTAATCGTTAAATGAGATCTCTGCACTCTTTTTTGTATTATTGTAATCTACTTCCTATACTATGTAGAAAAAAAGCAAGCAAGTATTCCAAACTTTGAGTTACAAAATGTAACACCATTTAGATCATTTGGAAAACTTCATCTACTATTTATCTTCTAATCTTTTCATCATAATTTGAATTCACTGAGTTATTGTTACTTTATAGGGATGTTGACATTTATTAAAGGTATTCATAATAGAATCTATAATATCTTTCAAATTGGTGTTCCCATTTAGATTTCTGAAGCATCCCTGACTTCTACAAATATCTCTAAATGCCAGTTTAAAATGTTTTCTTTTTTCTTCCCAACTCATTTCCTCCCATACTACTCTATCTTTTCCACAAAATTTTGATAAGAAGTTTCAAAAGAGTCACATCTTTTCCTTGTGCATAAAATCTAGGAGTAGGATATGTGTTCCATTAACTTAAAAAAAAAGAGTCAATGCTTAGTTTAGACACTGACAAAAAGGGAAAGTAATGTAGGGTTTAACTCCATTTCTCATAGTTTTTCTATTATTATTCCTTTCACCGTAGATAACTATTCCTTATTCTTGGCTTATTAATCAAACTCTAACATACGGTATGATGAGCTTTTAGTTCACTTTCTTTTGCACTCAGTTCATTACAACGGCATGTAATCAGGCAATATGTGACCGAAATGAAATACTGGGACTTCAGTGTCACCTTTACAGACTCTGTCATGTAGAAATCAGCCCATGATACTTTTATTTTCTTGGAATCTATTCATTATCTCAAGAGGTTTTTAAAATAATAAGTCAGTATTGCAAAATACCTCATGATGTCCAAATATTCTTGCTCTCTCCATTCAAAATTGTCATTAAGTAAATTCCAAGTTTTATGAAAAGCCTATATGGTTTATTTGATAAGGATTATTTAGGAAAAATTCGGGTTGCTAGTAATCAATTAGTCATCTTTCTCTTCGCTCTTTACATATGAATTAGCAATGAGTTTATAGTTTTCATGGAACGTATGCCAGGCTATGTAACACAAGGTTTCAAATTCTGTTACCTTGAGAATGTGGAAGTAGAATCTTTTTGTCTGTCAGTTTTTTGTTTGTCCTTTCATAATGGGTTTAACACTGGACTCCAAGATTAATTATGGGTGTTCCATAGTTTCATTCTTGAGACTACTTCATACAAAACTGTAGATTTAAATATAATCACATAAATTGTTCTTTGCAATCTCCTTATTCTTTACAATCTTTACAATCTCCTTATTAACCCTTTAGGTTTCAACTTTTGGGTACAGTTGCTGGTGTCTTGTATAATGTTCTTAATTTTCTTATTTTTAACCTTTTTACAGAAAGTTAAGCAAAAGAGCTATTTAACATTCCTACCAGATCTCACTTTTTGTGCTTTGTAGTGTCCTATCCCACTCTCTTCTGAATCTATTTTTAATCCCTTTTGATTTCCTTTAACTGCCATATTGAGCATTATTTTGTTTTGGTTTTTTGTCTCCTATTTTAAGTCTGCTTTCCTTGATGATTAGCATATTATGTCCTTTCATCCTCCCCTTTTCTATTTCCTATACAGTTTCTTAAATTCATTTCTCATTTATTCATTTCATTTATAATATTCTTCATTTTAACTGTATGCTTTTCAAAAAGTATACAGTTGTAACTGCAACCCTCCTTTACATCATAAATTTGATTAATTTGTGACTACAACCCCCAAGTTTTTTCCTGCCTTTAAATATGCTTTCATTTATCTTTAGAGGTTAAAAACTCAAGATTAAAGACAAGCCATGGGCAACTGATAAAAGGGAATTTATGCCAATTTGGGAGTGGTGAAAATTGGGCTAGCATTATGGTTCCTCCTAGAGCTACTTGGTGGACTTCGTTAACCCAAACAGTTATTCAGTGCATCACTTATACTGGCACTTATATCTGCCTGTGCCTTTTATCACAACTCTCGCTCTTAAAACTGAGTTGCTTTGACTTGGAGGCTCATTGTATATTCCTCCATAAGCATATCTCAACTCCTAAAGATTGCTTAAAAGGAGGAAGGACTAGAGGTACCCTTGTCATGACAAGTGGTTCAGATCTGAAAGATACACACAATTCGAAATGCTTCACTTCCTTTCTGAAACACATTTATGATCTCATTAGAAGTGGTTTCACTGAAGCAAAAATGCTTAGGTTTGCATCTCTCCATTGTTTAAGGCTAACTCTGTAGACTTGGTATCACATTATCAGTGTTCTGTCCTTGAACCATAGCAGATTGTGCTCCAGAGTCACCTAGCAATATGTTCAGCTTCTTAGCTGTTCACGTCTCCTCTTATCCTACATTTTATTTCGGGTGGGCTATATCATTTAACAAGTCTTGTTTATTATTACTTTATAGGTTCACTTTCAATTTGCAATTATAAAATAAACATTTTCATTTACAAAAAATGTATTTACCCAGATATTTAAAACCATACTGATAATTGGGGTTTATTTTTCCAAAGAGTAAGAATTCTTGAATAAAATTTTGAGAGAATGAAAACTGAAATTCTACAATTCTATATTTATATAATACCACTCTCATGGACAAACAGAAAAGTGGAGAGAGAGAGAGAAAAAATAGCAGCTTTTAAAAGAATAAATGAGAAGAGTAAAGTCTGAAGAAAAGACAGAAATCAAGAACAGTTATTTTTGTCACAGTTAATCTAAAGCCTTGTAAATAAAACTGAGGACAGTTGATAGATTAGAAGAATAAAGAACAGAAATAATAATTTACAGTAGGATTAGTTCACTTGGAGGGTACCTAGTGCTTGTGGAAAGTGTAAAGGAGGTGGAAGAGAGAAGGCATAGAGAAAACACTAAATTATCTTTCAGCATTTTA
Organism: Neophocaena asiaeorientalis asiaeorientalis; assembly: GCF_003031525.2. NCBI lineage: Eukaryota > Metazoa > Chordata > Mammalia > Artiodactyla > Phocoenidae > Neophocaena > Neophocaena asiaeorientalis. The sequence goes on along the minus strand of NW_020185335.1, from coordinate 900,098 downwards.
AATTATTTCTGCAGATCCTATTACAGTAGAGGGTTGAAAAAAGCCTACAGAACAAATCATAAGAATTCCTGTATCCAGCTGTCCACCAACCACTAAAGAAAACTGGGAGAGGCAATAAAAGATGTATTCACGTCCCATTCATCACTATGTCACCATCAGATGCAGATGATGTTTAGCAGCACTGCAGAGCTAAAATTTGATACAAATTAGCATGTACTTCTGGATTTCTGATATTTTCCCTTCCACCAATTCAGAATAACTCAGGCTTTTCCTCTTATTTTCCTAAGGAAAACATCATCTGATTCATTTTCTTTTAGACAAATTTTCAAAATGTAGGAGTGAGTTTTTGTTCTTGCACCAGAGTTAATATTGAGTTTGTGGTATAATTTTTGAAAGGCAACACCTGTTCTTCTATTCCATTGCTTCCTCTAGCTTTAGTAATAAAATGTCACAACTTCTTGGACATGTTCTTTAAACTGCCCTACTTTCATTCTTAGTATTTTGAGGGGACCAAGCAGAAAGCAATAAACTAATGGCAGAATTGAGTGTAAGCTTCAGTATAAAGTATGTAAGGTGTGTGTGTGTTTTGAACCAGAGACTGAACCATAAGCAAAAATCATCAGATGATGAGTATAAATGTCAAAGTTGAATAAGAACCCTATACCCAAGTAACAAGTTGAGTTACTAAGCAAGAGCTATTTGGGATAGTCTAATGGGCAAGAATAGAATTATCTATGTACCAATTTTCCCATTCAATTCAATAATCTTGCTTTCATATTTACAAAACTAAAATTTGAAATGACATTTTTGCTAAATGAATGCTTTTCCCTTACTATCCAAGGAATGCTTAAAGCAAAATTTTGAGAGAAGAGGTCAGAAAAATGTCATTGATATAGTCTCACTCATCACATGGTTAAGGCAACAATAACTTCACTGCTTGTACTTCAAAAACAGTTTTTATAGAGCCCTTGAATTACTTTATTAGTAAGTGCTTTCTCTCTCATTTTTGTAATAAGTTCTATTCCAAAAGCACAGAGTAGGAAAAATAATTTAAATATTTTATACTAAAGAACATGCCATAAAATTAACATTTTCTGAAACATGTCCGTGATTTCCTGGAAGAAAACCTATGATAAATGTATTAGTTCATCATTTTTTTTTCTAATTTTATTCCTTGTTGGCTTCTTCCTTTTATCCCCATTTCAATCTTTATTCTGTCTGGTAGGAGTATGGATGTCTATCAAAACTTTAATTCTCAATCTTACCTTCTATCACTTCGTTTTAATTATCTTTTGGTTAGTAATCTATAGTGTCCAAATATGTTATGCCACAAGGAAATTGTTGTATCCAGTATTATGGCAGTAAGGAATATGGCAGTCACAAAGATCGAAGCATTAATTGTATTTATTGGTTGGTCATTGCTCCTATGGAAAAGCAGAAATGTTTAAAGGCTTGCAGATTTCTAAAATACATCTGTGAGCTTGTTAAATACAATGATTTCCATATTTGGAATGCTCCATGTAAAATCCCTTTGCAACTACCATGCCAAGCTAAATGTTTACTATACCATGAAAATTCGATGATTTGATAATTTACATAAAATGGCCCACTTAAAGAAGATCTTGTATTTCAAGGATAGGAGGGGTTGTTTTTATTACTATTGAGAAATAATTGACATATAACATTAGTTTTAGCTGTACAACATAATGATTTGACATTTGTATATATTGCAAAATGATCACTATAAGTTTAGTTAACAACCATCACACATAATACAGTATTTTTTTCTTGTGATGAAAAATCTTAAGATCTACTCTCCTAACAACTTTCAAATATACAATAGAGTATTATTAGCTCTAGTCACCATGCTGTATATTACATCCCCAGGACTTATTTATTTTATATCTGGAAATTTGTACCTTTGACCTCCTTCACCCATTTTGCCCCCCCCATTTTCCCCAAATATGGCGACTACCAATCTGTTCTCTGTATCTATAAGTTTTTTTTTTAAGTTTCTTTGTATAAGTTGAATTACGTTGTATTTGTCTTTCTCTGTCTGAATTACTTCACTTAGCATATAATGCCCTCAGTGTCCATCCATATTGTTGTAAATGTCAATATTTCCTAAGTTTTTATGGCTGAATAATGTCTATATATATAATATATATATAAATATATATATTATATATATATCACATTTTCTTTATCCTTTCATCTGATGATGAACACTTAGGTTCTTTCCACATCTTTGCTATTGTAAATAATGCTTCAGTGAACACTGGGGTGCATATATCCATTTGAGTTAGTGTTTTCATTTCCTTTAGATACATACCCAGAAGAGTAATCACTACATTGTATCATATTTCTATTATTTGTTTTTTGAGGAACATCCATACTCTTTTCCAGAGTGGTTGCACCAATCTAAATTCCCACCAACAGTGCAGAAGTGTTCCCTTGTCTCTGCATCCTTGTCAATACTTGTTATTTGTCTTTTTGATGATAGCTGTTCTAATGGGTATGAGGTTATATCTTCTTGTGGTTTTGATTTGCATTTCCCTGATGGTTAGTGATGTTGAGCATCTTTTCGTGTACCTGTTGGCTATCTGTATATCTTCTTTGGAAAAATGTCTATTCAGATCCTCTATCCATTTTTCAATCATATTGTTTATTTTTGTGATTGAGTTGTATGAGTTTTTTATATATTTTGAATATTAAACCCTTATCAGATATATGATTTAAATATTTTCTCCCATTCAGTAGGTTGCCTTGCATGGGAGTTTTAGAAAGTGCTGTATACTGTCATTAGTGTGTCATTCTATATGCTGTCCCAAAATATTGAACACAATATCTAGGATATTTTTAAAAAGACTGAATAGAAGAAACATGCAGTTTTGAGATATGTAGGCTAATGCAATAAATCAGGTTATTCACAAGTATATTATAAAGTGAGTAAAGTTGGTAGGACAAATTTTCTGAGCCTTAAGTTTCCTACCTGCTTTTACCTTATTTATTTATGTGAAAAGGGACATTTCTAAAACAAGATTCTGACTTCCAATCCTGACAATTTGGTGGATATGTTAACCTGAAAACTGCTATCAAATATTTCTGGGTAAACTATTTAAAAAATCCTTTTGAATGCATAAATGGGTTAATATGAAAGTAAGAAAAATTATATTCCAGGGGCCCAAAACAAAGATTATAAAGAAATTGAGTAAGCGTGAGCCAACATGTAGCTGCCTGGAGCAGTTTGCCGGTCTCAGTACCCAAGAGTTTAAAGTTTTAAGTGCCATGTAGGACTGGGAGCTGTGAATGGCACAGAATTGTAGCTAAGATCACCATATATAAAAGTGAAATCCTCTAAGACATCTCAGGTGAGAGGGAGGACATTAAAAAAAAATCTTCTTTTGGGGACAGTAAGAGCTGAAGAAAAGTTGTCCAACTAGCCCTGGGCTCTGGATTAAGAGGATGGGGGGAGAGAGAAAGAAACAGAGAGAAAATAAATAGTTTCTCCTTAGTATCCATTGCCACAGACCTACCCTCATTTTGATTTGGGATCAAATTTACCTTGCTTGCATTGTTCAGGAATTCCCAAACTAAGAAACTGTCATAAAAAGTCAACCTAGGCTGGAAAGATCCCTGTAGCACCTATAAAAATCAAAAGCAAAAATTTTGGAGAGACATACCCTCATCCAGGGATTCCCAAAAACGGAACCCCATTAAAAATGAGCGCATAACCCAAACTTAGAAAATAAAGAAAGTAGTCCATCTTAAGAATCAACAGACACAACATAGCAGTAGCAGATGCTCAAGAATTTCCAATAATAGCATTATTAGAGAATATAAAATAACTGTTCTAAATACTTAAAGACAGAAATAATGGAAAACATGAGAGAAGAACAGATAGTATCAAATATCCAGGCAGATTTTTAAAAAAAGAACTTATAGAGATAAAAAATTAATTTTTTTAAAAGATTAAGTTCATTGAAATCAAAAGATTTATGTTCAAATACAAAGAGTCTGAAACTTCCTAAGAGACAAAAATAATTTCCTTCTGTGTTGAACAGTGAGATTCCTTATAGACACTTTTTTTTTTTACTCAAACCACATGCCATTTTGTCAATGACTTCTGGATCTTATCCATGGGACTCTCATAACCTCTGAGAGCTAACTTACTGAGTTCTAGCAAATCCCAAGCCGGCATGCCTTGTGTTAGTTACACTGAATAGCCTCTTCAAAGTAAACCACACAACAGTGATGTTGATCCTGTTAGATTAAGACAAATTAAAAATCTAATACATAGTTTTGCTGTCAGGTCCTAAAGGTCAAAGGTCAATATAGTATATTGCAATAAGGCTATAGGTTACCCATGCCCCAATATTGTATCATAATAAACCAAATAGGGATGAAACATCCAGCAGTAGCCCATAAATCTATTAGCAGTGAACTGTCAATGTCCTATATACCAGGGTAATTTGTTAATTCAGAGCTGCGTCTCTTTTTTCACTAGACCTTGTAAACTCCTTTCTGAAATATCAATAAACCATCTGCTTTGACTTGTTAATCAAAAGACTTTATTCAGTCCAAAGCAATTTTTTCCTAATAAAAACAGAGTATTTATCTCCATGGCTATAAAAGAGGATTGTTTTCAACTGTTCACTTATAGTTAAGAAGCACATTTAGTTTGGATTGATTTCCAATGCTTCAGTCATATCTTGTCACTTTCCATTTCTTACACACAACATCTCAGTTTAGCCATTTAGGAAAGGAAAAACAGTCAAATTCTGAATGTGGTACAGAGCCAGTGCAAAAACAGGGGAATAAGTTTGAGAGAGAAAAGAATTCATCCAAAATAATTGTAGATCAATGTTTTAATATCACCATTTCCTTCTGTTTGCAAATTTCCTTATCATTCTAGATAGAGTATTTACACTAGCCACTGTTTCTGCCTTAACTGAGGTTCCAGATGTTTGCCTTTTAGTTAGTGTTGCTCTGTTCTGAGTCACAGGGCAGATAATGTTTATCTATAATAGAAACTTTTTATCCTCTCAAGCTTTATTGTGCTAGTGTAAAATAAAGTCAGTTTCAGTGAGGTGGGATCATAGCATGTGAAGATCTGCAAAGCTACCCCAGAAAATTGACCCCCTTTTCTCCCAGCCCACCAAACTGAGATAAAATGAGTATTTCTGAGGTATCCGTGGGGATATTCTCAGTGCTCTGTGAATGAGCATCTTGAGGAATCGTCACGCTTCTTGCACCCTCTGTCCTTGGAGCTTACTGCCAGCTGGCAAATGGAGCACAGTCTATGACCTCTGACCTTGAATCAGCTCCTCTTGGACTGTTAAAAATGATGTCTGGGGAGAGGTCTGGGTGCTTGAGTTATTACTGGATTCTGCCGTCTTAAAAAACAAAGAAACTCATAGGTGTTCTTAATGAGTAGAGGCCTCAAAGGTAGCACAAATCATGGTGCATACTGAGAATTCTTTCTCAGGGGCACAGCTTCCTTTCCCACTGCAAGTCCCTGAAAAAAGGAAAAAATATACAGCAAACAAAAAGTGTAATTAAAATGCCTCAAGTGTTTTACAGACTTGTTTTGATTCTTTTTATTTAAATATTCCTTGGTGAGCCACCATCTCATTTTTTTATGTTGGAGATGGCATCATAGAGGCAAGAGAGGGGACAGTCCTATTCCTCTCAACCTCCTTTATCTCCTCATTTTTACAGAGTGGAGAAAAGAAAAACATCTAAGCCTTTAATTCAAGTCTTAGGCTCTTTTTTGAGCCTAAGAAAGGAAATGTGAGAGACATATGAAATTTTATGGCCATAGCAATGGGTTTCTAACCTAGCAAGTTTTCTCAACATTTTAATTTCATTGATTTTGACATTATTCCCGTGAGATTTTTCTCTTAATACTATTTCCATAAAAAGTGTGAACCACATCCATTAAAATTAACTTCCCCTCAGGCATGAAATTTTACCAAAGTAAATATTAACTAATTTTTACTTAATGATTTCATTTATTGTCTCCTAGCCTTCACCCCAGCATTGTCTTCTCACCTAATTCACAAGGAAAGATTATTCTGTTAATGTTCTCTACACTGTAGTGTTCTCCCCACTGTAGGTTATTTTCATGAGGACAAGTAGAGACTATTACTGGAAATCTTGGTAAATACAGCCCTTCAGGTATGGTTGAGTGACACAGTCTTTGTCTGTATGAGAGGAAATGATAGATTCTCTGACTTTAATATTGAGAAGCATAAATTGGGTTGGAATGAGAATGGGAGTACCAGGAAGTACAAGAAAATTGAGCACATAAATTAAAATGTGTTAAGCAACACAATTTTTTTTTTAAAACCCACATTGTAATTATCAAACTCAATGTTTTAGATGCCCAGAAGCTTCTTATTGAGGATTAATTTATGGACTCAAGAGTAGTATTTGGGGGATAGAGAGCAGATCATGCATGATACAATTATATGTAGAATTCAGAATCAAATAAACAGCCAATTCATACAATTCATCCCAAAGCAAAATACGCTTGGCCTGAATAACTTGAATTGACCATCAGGTAGCTGGGTTGTTCTCTTTTAATCTTACTGGCTTTCTGTTTTTCCCTAGTAACACAATAGTTTGGATTTGGTGTTTGTAAAATGTTTCATAGAAAGTTTTATAAAGAGGGCAGTTACAGAGTAGGAAGAAAAAACACATTGGTTTAAAGAGGCAGAATCCCATGAGGATTGGGCAGCACAATTGAAAGTCATCTTTTTTTTTTTTTTTTTTTTTTTACCAGGGATGAAGATTCTGAGAGGATGAATAGAGTGCTGGGAAGTGTTATGGTTAGACTGGGTTAAAAGATGAAAGACTGTGCAGAACTTTTATGAAAATGACTAAGTAATAGGTAAAACAGATATTAAGGAAATAAAAATTGATTAAAATGTTCCTACCTGGCAAAGTAGTAATTATATGAAAAATTATATGGCATATAACTGGAAGGAATACAGTTATGTGCTTCTGTTTCTTTCAGCATGACTATACAAGAAAACTGTGTTGCATTTTGAAGATTCTCATAAAGGAAATTAATGAAACTATATTTTCAGACAATGAAGAGTTAAAAGAAACTAATATTTCAGTCAGGTTTGATAGAAGTTACTGTGTGAGGCTTGGCTAAGCAAAAGCTAAATGAGAACTGGCCATAAACATTTAAAATTTCAAGAAGAAATATAAGGTGTCTAACATGCCACTGAGGGTTATATATGTAAGAGAATAAAATTGTTCATCATTTCTTCCTAAACATTAAATTTTAAGCTCACCATTAGGAAATTTTAACTAAGATTCATTAGGCTAAGTTTTAACTATGTTCTATAATGTTTACCCTTACCATTTATCTTCATCTTATAATTCTTTGATCTCACAATTCACTGAATAAAAAGCCCTAATTAGTACAGAAAAGATAAAATGGTTTCTGTTATTGGATAGTTTCTCATTATAAAATATCTTTATCTTATTAATGAGGTGAGATTGTCTTGATTTGTATCTTTACATTTCATATTTTACACATATAGATACAGATCTCCTAATCATGTTTTAAAATAACAGTTTACATTTAAATAGAAGATTAGAAAGGTAACATATTTTTTTATGTGCAAAGTTTGCCGCTATATTTGCATACCCATTTAAGAAAGATCATTTTGAAAGTTTGCTTCGTATTTCTCCTTACTTTTACCTAATAACATTTTAAAGATGCAAATTATACTGGTAACTTTTGTTTAGAAGACAAATACTTCCCTTAACTCTTCTGTAACTTTATGACTAGCTGGTCAATTATCATTATATAAATAAAGGTATCTCTCCAGTTATTCATTTTTAATATACATATATTCAACAGGTACTCAGTGAACTGGGATGCTAATTAAAAATGCATTTCTGGCTCAGCTAAATTAGAGAGAGAATTCAGGACTTTACATTTTAAACCAGCATCATAGATGATACTTATATAAATGATCTGCAGACCAGTTTGTGACAATTTACTTTGACAGTTAAATATGCTTTTAAAAAGTAAGATATGGAGTTTGGCTTCTAGTAATAATGGTAGACCAAGTAGTTTGGACCATCTCCCCTACTGAGAACAATTAGAAAAGCTGGGTGAAATTGAAACAAAAAATCTGTTTAAGACCTTGTAATGCTAACAATATAGTGGAAACCTATGAGACCAACTCAGAGTTCATTCAGGAGAGATGAATCTGGCATTTAGAAGTACTTTTCCCCCAGAGGTGTCTGCCATTTCCTGCAGACCCAAATATCTGTCATTTCTAATAAAGATGGCTAAAAGTCTGAGAAGCTAAGTAGAGATACTCAGAATCATGAAGCCTGTGGGAAAACCTGGAGTTCAAGCCTACACAGAGGGGAGTAATACCTGATTAGCTCTAAGAGGAAGAATGAACCTGAAATAGACCAGCCTACCCAGGGACTGAAAACAGGCTTCACATTACTTCAAATCTTGATCTGATTTAGATGGCACAAAATTGCTAGTGCCCTTACCCACTCCAAGAAATAAAGTTAAATCTTTTATAGTGGAAGATAAAATTATCCTAGTCTGTCAACTGTCTCTCTGCAATTGTTTATATACACTTATTGGTGCTCAGTCAACATAAAAAGTAGGCACAGGAAAAGGTAAAACCACCTGATGGAAAATCAAGAGAAAAAACACCTAATAGAAAGAGACTTATACAGATGAGTCAGATAATAGTTTTTAGACAGAGATGTCATAATGAATATGCTTAATATAGGAGCTTTCTATGTATTCTAATATTAATCCCTTATTAGATATGTGATTTCCAAATATTTTATCCTTTTCTGTAGGCTGCATTTTTACTCTGTTGATAGTATCCATTGATACACAAAAGTTTTTAATCTTCATGAAGTCCAGCTTGTTTATTTATAATTTTATTGCCTGTACCTGTAATGTCATATCCAAGAAATCATTGCCAAATCCAGGGTCATGACACTTTTGTCCCATATTTCTTGTAAGAGTGTTATAGTTTTAGCTTTTATGTTTCAGTCTTTGATCCATTTTGAACTCAAAATTTTTGGATATGGTGTTAGGTAAGGGTCTAACTTCATTCTTTTGCATGTGGATATACAGTTTTCCCAGCACTGTTTGTTGAAAAGATTGTCCTTTCTCCCACTGAATGGTCTTGGCATCCTTGACCATTGTATTAGTGAGCTCAGGATGCCAGTGGCTTAAACAACAGAAATTTTCTCAGAGTTCTGGAGGCTGGAAGTCCAAGATCAAGGTGTAGCCTGGTTGGGTTCTGGTGAGAGCTTTTTTCCAGGCTTGCAAGTGGCTGTATTCTTGCTGTGTCCTCATATGATAGAGAGTTGTAGTGTTTCTTCTTATAAGGCACTAAGTCTGTCAGATCAGGGATCTACCCTTATGGCTTCATTTAACCTAAGTCACTCCTTAAAGCCCTATGTCCAACAGTCACATGAGAAGTTAGGGCTTCAACATGTGAATTTCAGGGGCATACAATTCAGTCCATAGCCAGCATATATGTGAGGGTTTACTTCTGTGCCCTCTACTTTATTCCGTTGGTCTATATGTCTGTATTTTAGCCTGTACTACACTGTTAGGATTACTATAGCTTTAGTAAGTTTTGAAATCATTAGTGTGAGTCCTCTAACTTTGTTCTTTTTCAAGATTGTTTTGGCTATTAGGGGTCCCATGAGATTCCATATGAATTTTAGCATGGATTTTTCTATTTCTACAGAAAACAACATTGGAATTTTGATACGTATTACATTGAATCTGTAGATCACTGTGGGTAGTGTTGACATCTTAATGATATTAACTAGCCAGTCCATGAACATGGGATGCCTTTCTTTTTACTTACATCGTTTTTGATTTCTTTCAGGAGTGTTTTGTGTTTTTGCTTTTACAAATCTTTCACCTCCTTGGTTAAAATTCATAAGCATTTTGGATGGTATTGCCAATGAAATTATCTTAAATCCCTTTTCAGGTTGTTCACCATTAGTGTATAGAAATGCCGCTAATGTTTGTTTGTTGATTTTATATCCTGCTATTTTGCTCAATTTGTTTATTCTATCTTTTTTTTGTGGAATCTCTAGGATTTTCTACATTTAAGAGCATATCATGTACAAACAGATAAATTCACTTCTCTGTTTCCATTTCTTTATCTTGCCTAATTGCTCTGACTAGAACTTCCAGTATTATGTTGAATAGAACTGGCTAAAATGGGCATGCTAGCCTTGCTCCTGGTCTTAGAGGAAAAGCTAATAGTCTTTCACCATTGAGGATAAGGTTAGCTGTGGGTTTTTCATATATGGTTTTCATTACATTGAGGTAGTTTCCTTCTATTCCTAGTTTATTGAGTGTTTGTTTTTTTTTTTATCATGAAAGGATGTTGAATTTTGTCAAATGCTTTTTCGGAATCAATCGAGATGGTCATGTGGGTTTTTTCCCCTTTGTTCTTTTGACATCATATATCAGTAGTATATTCTGTCAATTTTTTCCTTTGAATGGGCCATACTTTCCTATTTCTTTGTATTCCTTATGATTTGTTGTTGTTGTTGAAAACTGGACAAAAACTGAATCCTATAATGTAGTAACTCTGGAAATCAAATTCCCCCTCTTCCCCAGGGTTTGCTGTTTGTCTATTTTTGTTGTTGTAGGCTGATTCTGTGTTGGGTCAGACTGAGATGTAAACTTAAGGTCTTCTTCTTAGGTCTTTTCCCCTGCACCTTTCTCTGGGCCTAGGCCATGACTTTCTAAATTCTGTATACACAGTTCATTTTGAGTTTCCTACTCCTTAAATATGTGGCTTCCAAAGGGAGAAAAATACAGAAATGAAGGGGGAGAAAAGTATGTGAGCCCTTTAAATCACTGGCAGTCAATTCACATGGAGGTAGAGGGGCTTACAGCAATGGCTGCCTGAATCTGCATCTGTCCTTCCACTGTCAGAAGCAGCAATCAGAGCTCATGTCCCCAATATTTGGAGGACAGGTTCCTTATTGCCCACCATGACTCTCACAAACTATGTACAAGCTGCTCTCTGGAACATGTGCAAGGCTGCTTGCCATGGGACTGGGGAGTGGGGGATGGGTACTGCGACTGTAATAAGACCTGGCCAAAATTAACTGCTGTTTATTGTTCAAGCATTGATTTGGAAGTTATAAGCCTTCAAATAGATTCCATAGTTCCAAAATAGTTAACATCAGACATATTCTGTCACTGCAGTTGTTTCCTAGGTGGGGAGAAAGATTCCTGGTAGAGTATTTTTTACTCACTATCTTCCCAGAATCCTCTTGCCACAGAATTCTTTTTTTAAGACCTTATATTTTTTAGAACAGTTTTAGGTTCCTAGCAAAATTGAGAGGAAGGTACGGAGATTTCTCATATACCCTCTCCCCACGTGTATAGCCCTACCCCGTTATCACTATCCCCCTCCAGAGTGGTACATTTGTTACATCTGATGAACCTACATTGCTACAGCATTATCACAAAGTCCATAGTTTACACTAGGGTTCACTCTTGCTGTTGTCTATTTTATGGGTTTGGTCAAAAGTATAATGATATGTATCCACCATTATAGTGTCATACAGAGTATTTTCACTGCCCTAAAAATCCTCTGTGTTCCACCTATTCATTCCTCCCTCTCCTTCCCCTGGCAACCTCTGATCTTTTTACTGTCTCTGTAGTTTTGCCTCTTCTAGAATATCATATAATTGGAATCATGCAGTGTGTATAAAGCCTTTTCAGATTGACTTCTTTCATTTAGTGATTATCCATTTGAGGTTCTCCATATCTTTTCATGGCTTGACAGCTGATTTCTTTTTAGCACTGAATATTCCATTGTCTGGCTGTACCACACTTTATCCATTTGCCAAAGAATGGCTCTTGGTTACTCCATGTTTTGGCAATTATGAATAAAGCTGCTATAAGCATCTGTATTACAAATTTTTCTGTAGACATGAGTTTTCAACTCCTTTGAGTAAATACCAGTGAATACAATTGAGGGGTCATATGATAAGAGTGTGTTTAGTTTTGTAAGAGTCTGCCAAACTGCCTTCCAAGGTGGCTGTACCATTTTGCATTCCCACTAGCAATTAATGAGAATTCCTGTTACTCCACATTCTTCCCAGCATTTGGTGTTGTCACTATTCTGGATTTTTGTCATTCTAATAGGTGTGTAGTGGTATCCAGAAGTCTTTTTACACCTCAATATATAGTAATTCCTTTTATTTCAGGATGGCAGCCTTTCTACTGATTCACCTCTCTCAAAAACTGCCTGGGATTTCATATTAGATTCTGATCAACTCTATATTTGAAAAACAACACCCAAAATGCTTTTTAAAAAAAATTTCTTGGATTATAGTTGATTTACAATGTTATGTTAGTTTCAGGCGTACAGCAAAGTGATTCATTCTTTTTCAGATTCTTTTTTCATGTAGGTTATAACAGAATATTGAGTAGAGTTCCTTGTGCTATACAGTAGGTAATTGTTGGTTATCTATCTTATATATAGTAGTGTGTGTATGTTAATCCCAAACTCCTGATTTATCCCTTCTTGCCATGTTTCTTCTTGATAACCATAAGTTAGTTTTCGATATCTGTAAGTCTGTTTCTCTTTTTTAAATAACTCCATTTGTATAATTTTTAACTTAGATTCCACATATAAGTGATATCATATGATATTTGTCTTTCTCTGTCTGACTTACTTCACTTAGTATGATAATCTCTAGGTTCATCCATGTTGCTGCAAATGGCATTATTTCATCCTTTCTTATGGCTGAGTAATATTCCATTGTATATAAGTACCACATCTTCTTTGTTCATTCCCCTGAAGATGGACATTTAGGTTGCTTTCATGTCTTGACTATTATAAATAGTGCTGCACTGAACATTGGGGTGCATGTATCTTTTTGAATTATGCTTTTCTCCAGATATATGCCCTGGAGTGGGATTGCTGGATCATAAGGTAGCTCTACTTTTAGATTTTTAAGGAGCCTGCATACTGTTCTCCATAGTGGTTGTATGAATTTACATTCCCACCAACAGTCTAGGAGGGTTCCCTTTTCTCCACGCCCTCTCCAGCATTTACTATTTGTAGACTTTTCTTTTTTTTGTGGTACGCGGGCCTCTCACTGTTGTGGCCTCTCCCGTTGCGGAGCACAGGCTCCGGACGCGCAGGCTCAGCGGCCATAGCTCACGGGCCCAGCCGCTCCGCAGCATGTGGGATCTTACTGGACGGGGACACGAACCTGTGTCCCCTGCATCAGCAGGTGGACTCTCAACCACTGCACCACCAGGGAAGCCCTATTTGTAGACTTTTTGATGATAGCCATTTGGACCGGTGTGAGATGGTACCTCATTGTAGTTTTGATTTGCATTTCTTTGATAATTAGTGATGTTGAGCATCTTTTCATCTGCTTTTTGGCCATCTGTATGTCTTCTTTGGGGAAATGTCTTTTTAGATCTGCCCATTTTTTGATTGGGTTGTTTTTTTGACATAGAGCCGCATGAGTTGTTTGTTTATTTTGGAGATTAATCCCTTGTTGGGGGCTTCCCTGGTGGCGCAGTGGTTGAGAGTCCGCCTGCCGATGCAGGGGACACGGGTTCGTGCCCCAGTCCGGGAAGATCCCATATGCCGCGGAGCTGCTGGGCCCATGAGCCATGGCCGCTGAGCCTGTGCGTGTGAAATCTGTGCTCCACAACGGGAGAGGCCACAGCAGTGTGAGGCCCGTGTACCGGAAAAAAAAAAAAAAAAAAAAAAATCCCTTGTTGGTTACTTCATTTGCAAATATTTTCTCCCATTCTGAGGGTTGTCTTTTTGTTTTGTTTATGGTTTCTTTAGCTGTGCAGAAGCTTTTTAGTTTAATTACATCACATTTGTTTATATTTGTTTTCATTTTCATTACTCTAGGAGGTGGATCAAAAAAGAGATTGCTGAGATTTATGTCAGTGAGTGTTCTGCCTATGTTTTCATGTAAGAGTTTTATAGTGTCTGGCCTTACATTCATGGTCTTTGGTCCATTTTGAGTTTATTTTTGTGTATTGTGTTAGAGAATGTTCTAATTTCGTTCTTTTACATGTAGCTATTCAGTTTTCCCAGAACCACTTACTGAAGAGACTGTCTTTTCTCCATTGTATATTCTTGCCTCCTTTATCATAGATTAATTGACTGTAGGTGTGTGGGTTTATCTCTGGGCTTTCTATCCTGTTCCATTGATCTATATTTATGTTTTTGTGTTGGTAGCATACTGTTTTAATGACTGTAGCTTTGTAGTATTGTCTGAAGCCAGGGAGCCTGATTCTTCCAGCTCTGTTTTTTTTTTTTCTTTCTTTCTTTTAATATTTATTTATTTATTTGGCTGCTCTGGGTCTTAGTTGCAGCATGTGGGATCTTCGTTGCCACATGCACTATCTTCATTGCGGTATGTGGGCTCTTTAGTTGTGGCATGTGGGATCCTTTAGTTGCAGCACATGGTATCTTTAGTTGTGGCATGTGAACTCTTAGTTGCAGCATGTGGATCTAGTTCCCTGACCAGGGATCGAACCTGTTCCCCCAGCATTGGGAGTGCGGAGTCTTAGCCCCTGGACACCAGGGAAGTCCCAACTCTGTTTTTCTTTCTCAGGTTTGCTTTGGCTATTTAGGGTCTTTTTTGTTTCCATACAAATTTAAAAATTTTTTGTTCTAGTTCTGTGAAAAGTTCCATTGGTAATTTGATAGCAATTGCATTCAGTCTTTAGATTGCATTGGGTAGTATACTCATTTTGACAGTATTGATTCTTCCCATCCAAGAACATGGTATATCTTTTCATCTGTTTGTGTCATCTTCGATTTCTTTCATCAGTGTCTTATACTCCTCAGAGTACAGGTCTTTTGCCTTTTTAGGTAGGTTTATTCCTAGGTATTTTATTCTTTTTGATGTGATGGCAAATGGGATTGTTTCCTTAATTTCTCTTTCTGATCTTTTGTTGTTAGCGTATAGGAATACAAGAGATTTCTGTATATTAATTTTGTATCCTGCAACCTTCCCAAATTCTTTGATGAGGTCTAGTAGTGTTCTGGTAGCATCTTCAGGATTTTCTACGTATAGTATCATGTCATCTGCAGTAAGTGGTAGTTTTACTTCTTTTCCAATTTGGATTCCTTTTATTTCTTTTTCTTCGCTGACTGCCATGGCTAGGACTTCCAAAACTATGTTGAATAAAAGTATTGAGAGTGGACATCCTTGTCTTGTTTTTGACCTTAAAGGGAATGCTTTCAGCTTTTTACCTTTGAGAATGATGTTAGCTGTGAGTTTGTCATATATGGCCTTTATTTGTTGAGGTAGGTTCCCTCTATGCCCACTTTCTGGAGAGTTTTTATCATAAATGGGTATTGAATTTTGTCTAAAGCTTTTTCTGCATCTATGCAGATGATCATATGGTTTTTCTTCTTCGGTTTGTTAACGTGGTATGTCACACTGATTGATTTGAGTATATTGAAAATCATTGCATCCCTGGGATAAATCCCACTTGATCATGGTGAATGATCCTTTTAATATATTGTTGGATTTGGCTTGCTGATATTTTTTTGAGTATTTTTACATCCATTTTCATCAGTGATATCGGCCTGTAATTTTCTTTTTTTGTGGTATCTTTGGTTTGGTGTCAGAATGTTGGTGGCCTCATAGAAAGAGCTTGGGAATGTTCCTTCTGCAGTTTTGGTGGTACTTTTTTTGGTAAGATTGTTTTGATGTGGACCATTTTTAAAGTCTTTATTTAGTTTGTTACAGTATTGCTTCTGTTTTACATTTTGGTTTTTTGGCCCCGAGGCACATGGGATCTTAGCTCCCCAACCAGGGATCAAACCTGCACCCCCTACATTGGAAGGTGAAGTCCTAACCACTGGACCACCAGGGAAGGCCCTTCTTCTGAAATTTTTTGGAAACGTTTCTGAAGGATAGGTGTTAACCCTTCTCTAAATGTTTGATAGAATTCACCTGTGAAGTCATCTGGTCCTGGACTTCTGTTTCGTGGAAGTTTTTAAATCACTGTTTCAATTTCAGTAATTGTGAAATCGTTCATATTTTCTGTTTCTTCCTAGTTCATTCTTGGAAGGTTGTACCTTTCTAGGAATTTGTCCATTTTTTTCTAGATTGTCCATTTTATTGGCATATAGTTGTTTTGTAGTAGTCACTTATGATCCTTTGTATTTCTGTGGTGGCCATTGTAACTTCTTTTTTATTTCTGATTTTAATGATTTGAGTCCTCTCCCTTTTTTTCTTGATTAGTCTGGCTAAAGGTTTATCAAGTTTGTTTATCTTCTCAAAAAACTAGCTTTTAGTTTCATTGATCTTTTCTAATGTTTCCTTTGTCTCTGTTTCATTTATTTCTGTTCTGATCTTTATGCTTTCTTTCAAAGGGTTAGGGTTAGAGTTAGGGTTTTAGGGTTAGTTTTCCTTTAACTTTGGGTTTTGTTTGTTCTTTTTTCTCTAGTTGCTTTAGATGTAAGGTTAGGTTATTTGAAATTTTTCTTGTTTCCTGTGGTAAGATTGTATTGCTGTAAACTTCCCTCTTAGAACTGCTTTTGCTGTGTCCCATAGGTTTCAGACCATCATATTTTCATTGTCATTTGTCTCTAGGTGTTTTTTAATTTCCTCTTCGATTTCTTGAGTTATCCATCAGTTGTTTAGTAGCATGTTGTTTAGCCTCCAGGTGTCTGTGCTTTTTCCAGTTTTTTCCTTGTAATTGCTATCTAATTTCATGCAGTGTGGTCAGGAAAGATGCTTGATATAATTTCAGTTTTCTTAAATTTATCGAGACTTGCTTCGTAGCACAGCATGTGATCAGTCCTGGAGAATGTTCCATGTGCACTTGAGAAGAAAGTGTATTCTGCTGCTTTTGAATGGAATACTCTTATAAATATCAATTAAGTCTATCTGGTCTAATGTGTCACTTAAGGCCTGTGTTTCCTTATTGATTTTCTCTCTGGATGATCTCTCTGTTGATGAAAGTGGGGTGTTAATGTCCCCCACTATTACTGTGTTACTGTTGATTTCTCCCTTATGGCTGTTAGTATTTGCCTTATATATTGAGGTGCTCCCATGTTGGGTGCATATATGTTTACAATTGTTATATCATCTTCTTGGATTGATCCCTTGATCATTATGTAGTGTCCTTCTTTGTTTCTTATAACAGTCTTTATTTTAAAGTCTATTTTGTCTGATATGAGTATTGTTACTCCAGGTTCTTTTGATTTCCATATGCATGGATTAATACCTTTTTCCATCTCCTCACTTTCATTCTGTATGTGTCCCTAGATCTGAAGTGGGTCTCTTATACATAGCATATATACATGTCTTGTTATTGTATCCATTCAGCCATTCTATATCTTTTGGTTGGAGAGTTTAATCCATTTACATTTAAGGTAATTATCGATATGAATATTCTTTTTTCAAAATTTTTATTCTTTTTCAAATTGTTTTCTCATTCATGTTATTAGAATAATGAACAGAGTTCCCTGTGCTATACAGTAGGTCCTTGTTGGTTATGTGTTTTAAATATAACAGTATGTACATGTCAATTGCAAGCTCCCAATCCATCCCTGTCCCCCACCCTTCCCCCATGGTAATCATAAGTCCAATACAAATATTCTTATTGCTATTTTGTTAATTGTTTTGGATTTGTTTTTGAAGGTCTTTTTTCTTCCTCTTTTGTTCTCTTCTCTTGTGATTTGATGTCTACCTTTAGTATTGTGTTTGGATTGCTTTTTCTTTTTTGCGTGTGTATCCAGTGTAGATTTTTAGTTTGTGATTTCCATGAGTTCTTTTTTTTTTTTTTTCAGTACGCAGGCCTCTCACTGTTGTGGCCTCTCCTGTTGCGGAGCACAGGCTCCGGACATGCAGGCTCAGCGACCATGGCTCATGGGCCTAGCTGCTCCATGGCATGTGGGATCTTCCCAGACCGGGGCACGAACCCGTGTCCCCTGCATCGGCAGGCGGACTCTCAACCACTGCGCTACCAGGGAAGCCCTCCATGAGATTTTTATATAGCTGGCTATATATGTAAAGATTGTCTCAAGCTTCTGGTGTCTTATTTTCAAATGCATTTCCAATATCTTGCATTTGTACTCTCCTCATGGTTGCTGGGTTTGATATCATATTTGTGTGTCGATGATTTCCTACCTTTATTTTATGTTTGCCTTTACTGGTGTGCTTTCCCATTCATAATTTTCTTGATTTTAGTTGTGCCAAATCCCTTAGGATTTGAAGTAAAGACGGTTTTGTGGTGCTGAATCCTCTTAGCTTTTGCCTGTCTATAAATCTTGTGATGTCTCCGTTGAATCTGAATGAAAGCTTTGCTAGGTAGAGTGTTGTAGGTTTTTCCCTTTCATCACTTTAAATATATTGTGTCACTCCCTTCTGGTCTGCATAGTTTTTGCTGAAAAATCAGCTGATAACCTTATCAAGATTCCCTTGTGTGTTATGTGTTGCTTTTCCCTTGGTCCTTTTTATATTTTTCCTGTCTTGAATTTTTGTCAGTTTGATTAATACATTTCTCAGCATGTTTATCCTTGGATTTGTCTTGTTTGGGACTTCCTGGACTTGAGCAAGTGTTTCTTATGTTAGGGAAGTTTTCCGCTATAATCTCTTCAAATATTTTCTCTCTTCTCCCCCTGGGACCTCTATTATGTGAATGTTGGTGCATTTAATGTTGTCCCATAGGTCTCTTATACTGTTGTCATTTCTTTTCGTTCTTTTTTTTCTTTATTCTGTTTTGCAGCTGTGATTTCCACGATTCTGTCTTCCAGCTCACTTATCTGTTCTTCTGCCTCAGTCATTCTGCTATTGATTCATTCTAAAGTATTTTTCTCTCCAGTTGTTGTGTATTGTTCATTTCTGTTTGTTTGTTCTTTAAATCTTCTAGCTTTTTGTTAAACATCTCTTGTAATTCTTGATCTGTGCCTGTGTTCTTTTTCCAAGATCTTGGATCATCTTTACTATCATTACTCTGAACTCTTTTTCAGGTAGGTTGCCTATTTCCACTTCTTTTAGTTGTTCTAGTGGGTTTTTATCTTGTTCCATCGTCTGGAATATATTTCTCTGCTGTCTCATTTTGTCTCACTTTCTGTGTTGTGGTCTCCTTTCCACTGGCTCTTGGATCATCGCCCCTCTTGCTTCTGGTGTCTGCCCTCTGCTGGGTCAGGCAGTCCTGAGGCTTGTGAAGGCTTCCTGGTGGGAGGGACTGATGCCTGCCCACTTGTGGATAGAAATGGGGTTGTCCCTCTGGTGGGCAGGCCTGTGTCACGGGGTGTGTTTAGAGGTGGCTGTGAACTCTGTATGGCTTTAGGCACCCTGCCTGCTGGTGGGTGGGGCTGTGTTCCTATCCTGCTGTTTGTTTGGCCTGAGGCATTCTAGCACTGGAGTCTGTAGGCTCTTTGGTCTGGCAACATCTTGATGCCAAAATGGTGACCTCTGGGAGAGCTCACACTGATCAGTATTCTCTGGGGCCTCTGCCACCAGTGTTCTTGCCCCCACAGTGAGCCATGGCTGACCCCTGCCTCCCCAGGAGACCCTTCAAGATTCATAGGGAAGTCCAGCCCTGGCTCCTATAGAATTATTATTTGTGCTGAGTCCCAGTATACGTGAAACCTTGTGTGTGCCCTCCAAGAGTGGAGTCCCTGTTTTCCCCAGTCCTGTGGAGCTTCTGCACTCAAGCCCTGCTGGCCTTCAAATCCAATTGCCCTGCGGGTTCCTCCTCTCCATGCCAGATCCTCATGCTGACACCTGACGTGGGGCTCAGGACTCTCTCTCGTGGGATAATCTCTGCAATATAATTCTTTCCTTGTTTGTGGGTCACCCACCTGGTGGTTATAGGACTGATTATGTTGTGAAAGAACCCCTCCTACTCTCTCCCTGTGGCTTCTTTTTTGTCTTTGAATGTAAAATATGTTTTTTGGTAGTTTCCAGTCTTTTTTTTTTTTAATTATTTATTTATGGCCATGTTGGGTCTTTATTGCTGCACGTGGGCTTTCTCTAGTTGCAGCAAGAAGGGGCTACTCTTCATTGCAGTGCACGGGGTTCTCATTGCGATGGCTTCTCTTGTTGCAGAGCATAGGCTCTAGGTGTGTGGGCTTCAGTAGTTGTGGCACACGAGCTCAGTAGTTGTGGCTCGCGGGCTCTAGAGCGCAGGCTCAGTAGTTGTGGCTCACGGGCTTAGTGGCTCCTCAGCATGTGGGATCTTCCCGGACCAGGGCTCGAACCCGTGTCCCCTGCATTGGCAGGCGGATTCTTAGCCACTGCGCCACCAGGGAAGTCCAGTTCCAGTCTTTTTTGTTGATGGCTATTCAACAGTTAGTTGTGATTTTGGTGTTTTTGTGAGAGGAGGTGAGCTCAAATCCTTCTGTTCCACCATGTCTTCTGGAATTGAGGGGCTCCTTTTAGCTTGGATGCTTGCTGCCTCTTTCCTCAGTGTGTGCTTGCCGTTATCCCCTTGAGTGGTGCAGACATGAACGATGTACATAGTGGTGTGTGATAAAATGGATGACATAATACTGTAATTTTGTGAATGTCTTATAATTTCAGGGAATAGTTGAACTAGAATTTCAGCTTTGGGTGCTAGCGGTGAAGTTTAGGGCTTTTTCCTTGAGTCTTAGGGAAGTGTGTTGTTCTCCTTTTCTGATTTACAAGACCAGGGTAATGTGTTATATTATAAAGTCTCTTCACTTTGGGAACTTGTTTTCAATAATGCTAGTTACTGGCATTAGCACTAAAATTGAAAGAAAGTATAAAATAGATACAGGCTGTCCGATGATGATGAACAAGTGTAGGGGGTGTGCAGGTGCAGTGGCCCTTGTGCACACCTGGGACAGCAGGGGCAGCGCTTGACACCTGCTCATGGGTCTTGTAGTGGCGGCCTGTGCCTGCTCCTGGAGCCCATGATGGTGGCAGCAACTCACTTGCCCCTGGTGCTGCTTTGGGCAGTATTGTTGCCTGAGAGCACTCACAGGGAGCTCTTATGGTGGTCTCTCCTCTCCTCATGTGCCCCACAGTAATGGTGCCTTGCCTCTCTGGTGGGTACACCCTCAGTTGCCACAGTCCAGCCTCTTCAGGCTGTCTCTGTGCAGCCATCTCCAGTCCTCTCTGTGCACTGGGATAGGACCCAGCCCCTAACCCTACCGACAGATGACTGTGTCAGGCTGGGGAGTGCAGGGCAGTGGTGCTGACCTTCTGTGCAGTTTACTCTCCATTTTTCCTTCCACAACCCAGTTGTTGCACTCTACTTCTAGGCTCCAAAGCACCCCTCCATCCAGGCTGATCTTCCCACAGATAAGGAGACTTCCCTGGGTACGGGAACCATTCCTCCTTCACAGCTTCCTCCCTGGGGTGCAGGCCCTGTCCCAATTCCTTCTTTTTCTTTTTCCTCATGTTGTATCCAGTTGCGTGGAGGTTTTCTTGGCTTTTTTGGAAGTCTGAGGTCTTCCTTCAGTGTTCAGTAGATGTTCTGTGTGAATTGTTCCACTTGTAGATATATTTTTAAAAATTTATTTATTTATTTATTTTTGGCCGTGTTGGGTCTTCATTGCTGCACACAGGCTTTCTCTAGCTGTGGTGAGTGGGGGCTACTCTTCGTTGTGGTACATGAGCTTCTCATTGCAGTGGCTTCTCTTGTTGCAGAACATGGGCTCTAGGTGCTCAGGCTTCAGTAGTTGTGGGTCGCGGGCTCTAGATTGCAGGCTCAGTAGTTGTGGCGCACGGGCTTATTTGCTCCGTGGTATGGGAGATCTTCCCGGACCAGGGATGGAACCTGTGTCTCCAGCATTGGCAGGCAGAGTCTTATCCACTGCACCACCAGGGAAGCCCTGTAGGTGTATTTTTAATGTTTTTGTGGGAGAATGTGAGCTCCCTGTCCTACTGCTTTGCCATCTTGATCCTCTCCCACCCCCACAATTCTTTTTGAGACATGTTCTTCTCTCCACGCTTGAATTAAAGATACTCGGGTGTGCATCACATTCTTATGGGACTGTGCCTTTTATATTTCTTAAAGTCACCGTTTTCCTCCCATAGAGATGATCTGCAGGGCACCTCTTCAGTTCTTCCAGAGGTCTTAACAAAAAGTCTAATAGCCATGCCCTTGATTTGCTCTTTACTTGATACCCTGGGTTTGGTCTTCTCCCTGAAGCTGTTTCTTAATGGCTACAGCTTTTTTTGATAAAAAAATTTTATTTTCCAATCCTGAAATGTTGGGGCAATTTGTAGTCTCTTTAATTCTGCTTGCAAACAGACCACTTTTTTTTCTGAAGTAATCTCTTTCTTGTATAATCTGACCAGGTACAGCTAGAAACAAACATTTTGTACATTTAACATTTTCCCTCAAATTCTACTCCCCAAACCTTTTATTAGCTCCCCCAAGTTTATTAAATAATTTTTTGTCAGAAAATCCCATGCAACATTTTTACAAAATGTTTTGCCATTACATGAGTCATTATTTTCCTAGTCTTCCTTAATCATTTCCTTGCCGTTTTTATAGCTTCTTATTACAGTTTCTGCGCTACCTGCTTTCTGGTTTCAAATCTACTCTTATATATTTTAGGTTTTTACTACTGGAGCACCCCACTTATATCTTAACCATCTTCTGTATCTGTTCACTTTTGCCACAGTAATGCCCCTGATTCAGTGGTTTAAAACAAAAATAATTTATTTCTTCTCAGACATCTTGGGAAGAGTTGATAGGCTTAGCTTGGCTCCAAACTGGAATTTGAGTAAAGGTCAGGTTTTCTTCCTTGGACCACCAGTATAGTCAGGGCATGTTCTTAGGATGATGGTAGAAGCATGGGAAAGTTAAACTGAACAAGCACATTTTAAGTCTTTGTATGCAGTATAGCTACTAACATCTCAAGGCCAAAAAGAGTCCTATGACTGAGCCCAAAGGCAAAGTTCAGGGAGGTACTCTGCCTCTAGTGGAAGGAAGAGCAGTCACATGACAAAGGATGTAGATACTGGAAGGGGTGAAGAACTAGGGTCAGTAATACAGTGTACCAAATAATTTAAATACTAATTGAAAGAAATATATGAATGCTATATTAAGATCATATAAAGTCATTTAAAAATATTATAAACAGTGACATTTCTTGACAAAATAATTCACCTGGAAGCTAAAATAATTCTAAATAGGTATGTACCTAATAACATAGCCTCAAAATGTAGAACACAAAAATTTATAAGACAGAAGGAGAAATATGGAAATTCATTATCACAGTGGGGGATTTTAACACACCATTCTCAATGACTTTTAGAATATGCAGACAAAAATTAATAGAAGGAAAATTTGAACAACTCAGTTAACAAACTTGATTTATTTATCTTGTATGTAAAACTTCAGAATGCATATGACAGTTACATAATACCCATTATTAAATATTTTTTGTTGAAGTATAGTTGATTCACAATGTTTTATTAGTTTCAGGTATATAGCAAAGTGACTCAGGTATATATAGATATATATTCTTTTTCAGATACTTTTTTATCATAGGTTATTACAAGATACTGAATATTAGTTTCCTGTGCTATACAGTAGGTCCTTGTTGTTTATCTGTTTTATGTATAGTAGTGTCTATCTGTTAATTCCAAACTCCTAATTTATTCCTCTCACTCCCTTTCCCCTTTGGTAACCATAAGTTTGTTTTCTGTTTCTGTGAGTCTATTTCTGTTTTGTAAATAAGTTCATTTGTATATTTTTTTAGATTCTACATATAAGTGATATCATATGATATTTGTATTCCTCTGTCTGACTTATAATACCCATTATTTTTAAGTGCACACAAAATAATTTGTAGTCCTGCCACACAGATATTATCAAAAAATGTCAAAATGTTGAAACAGTACAGTATTTTCTCAGATCACTATGGAATTAGACTAGAAAAGAATATCATAAAGGTAATTAGAAAAGTCTCATATATTTGGAGATTTTAAAATATACTGTTAAATATCCCATGTTTCAAGGGAAAAAATCACAATGGAAAAATAGAGACTATTTTTAAGTAAATAATAATGAAAATATTACATATCAAAACTTGTAAGAGTATAGCTAAAGCATTCTTAGAAGGAAAATTTTGGCTTTAGATGCATATATTAGAAAAGAAGAAAAACTGAAAACTCATGACCTAAGCATCCATCTGAAGAAGGTAAAAACAAGAACAAATTAAAACCAAAAGAAGCTACAAGAAAAAAAATAAAGATAATGAACAAACATTCAACAAAGGCAGAAGTTGTTTCTTGATATAATTAAAATTGATCTTTATTCCCAGGCAAGACTCATAATAAACTCATCGTTTTTTTGAAAAAGGCATAACTAACCAAATTCAGGAATTAAAAATGAGGAACCTTACTATATATCCTAATTCACTATTTGGCAACCTATAGTAGTATTAACAGTGTTCTCCTTGTGACATCACTTTTCATTGCATAAATAATCTATAATGCTCATGTATATAATTTAGAAAAAAAGATAACAAAATAAAATATAGTCCCACTACTTAGGAAAAAGTGTTTTCAATCCTAGACGCACATTGGAATCACCTAGAATGCATAATTTAAATATCAACACCTGGCCCCCTTAGAGGACCAATTAAATCAGAATTTCTAATTGTGTCCCTACATCAGTTTATTTTTTAAATTCCCCTATTGATTTTAATATGTAGTCACATTTGTGAACAACTGATATAGAAAATGATAACATTTTGATGTTGTCCTTTCAGTCTTTTTGCTTACATAGACATATACTATGGAATTTTTATATAAATAGGTTCTTACTAAGCATGCAACTTTGAAACCTTTTAAAGTTTAAAATCTAAATCATTTAGATTTACCAACATGTCATAAATATCTTTCCATACCAGTGAATATATTTCTACCACTGCATTTTTAATAGTTACATAGTATTCCATTATATGGATTTATTATCACTAATGTAACTAATCCACAATTATTGGGCACTTAAATATTCAATAGTATAAACACAGTGCTAAGAGAATATCCTTATAAAAGTGCTTTTCACACATCTATAAAAAACACTCGTTAAAAAATCATTTATTCAGATACTTTCGTACCAGTATAATGCAAATAGTTTGTGACAGTTGGTAACTAAATTTTCATCTTAGATGCTCACCCAGGCATCATGTAGGTTATTTCCGTTGAAAGAGATGTAATATCTTTATCTTACTAACTATATCATCTGTAACCCAGTGCCTGATATACAGGAGGCACACAAAAATATTTGTTGAACAAGTGAATAAATTTAATTCCTTGGAGTTACCTCGAATTCCTAGAGTATGTGGACCAGTCACATTCAAAAGAAAGATAACTTGGGAGCAAATCCAGTATGCAATGCCAAACTTGGAATCTGTGACCTAAAATCTTTTACTTTCTAATTAATAAGTAAGAAACAAAATAGTTATTGAGATCTTTGCTTAGTTAGCCATGACACTTTAAATACGGCCATTTCAGCATGTACATTTTAAGCTACCATTTATTGAATGTTTTATATCCATTATCTTATTTAATCTTCCCAACCACCCTGTATAGTGAATGCTATTATTATCTTCATTTGAAAGGCGAGGTTCAGAGAGATGAGGTGATATACTTTAGGTCACAGAACCAGCAAAATTCAGAACGAGGAATTCATCTCTGGTTTGTCTGGCAGGAAAAAAAGTACTCTTCTTTTTAACCACTGTACCTCCTAGGTATTTTGGCTTTCTGATGCGTTGGATTATAATAATTTTTGGTGTTGCAATAAAAAATAACATCCTTACAACACTAATACATGATGACGGAGAAATATTAGAAAATTCAGATAAGCAAAAAGAATACAAATTATACCTAAACTAATTCTGTTATCCTTTGGGGGAACAGTCCTTTTTATCAATCTGAAAGAAGTACTTCACACTTCTGAAATTATTACATTCCCCATCATTCATTTTTGTTCACTGTCTATAATCTTACTTTGAAATTTGGGTACTTGACATGCATGGAAGAAGCAGGACAGCATATATATTTTAAACTGACCATTGGCTATTTCTTCCCCAAGCATTCATTCATTGATAATTCAATCATAGATTTTTATTACACTCCTGTTTTGTTCCATACATTTTGCTACCTTTTGAGAATACAACAGTGATCAAAAACAGACATGGTCCCTGCTCTCATGGAACTCTCAGTGGATGTGAAGTGTGTGACATGAATTAAAAATGACATAAATAAAAGTAAACCTGCAACTGTAATAAGCACTATGCAAGAGAAGGATGTGAGTTTGTAAGAAGAGAATTTGACCTAGTCAGGAAAGGCTTTCTTGATGAAATAAGTAAGCTGATATTTGAAGGAAAGGTAAAGTAAGGAAGGAGGAGCCTTCCAAGGAAAGGTTGTAATATTTGCAAAGCCCTGAGAAAAAGGAGACCTGGAAAATGAGGAATATAGAAAGAAAACTGGCATGGCTAAGGATACAGAAAGCAGCTGGAGACTGTTATATAAGATGTGGCTGGAGAGGAAGGTAGGACCTTCTAAGCTATGCAAAAGTCCTGAGGCAGGATCATACCTGGTATACTGAAGGATCAGCAAGGATTCCATCATGGCTAGGGTAGCATAAACAAGGATGGTAGAAAATGAGACTGGAGAGTCAACAAGGTGCCAGCTAGTCTTGTAATGCTGCTCAATAGCAATCTCTGCAGTGATAGAAATGTTCTGTATCTGCTGTCCGCTGATAGCCACTATTCACTTGAAATTGAGCACTCAAAATATAGCTAGTACAATTGAGGAACTCAGTGCTTAGTTTAATTTAATTTTAATTTTAATAGCCTCTAGCTGCAATGATGTCCAGTATAGTGGCTGTTGAACACTGGAAGTGTGGCTAATGTAGCTGGAGAACTTAATTTTAAATTAAATTAAATTAAATTGAAATAGTCATGTGTGGCTACCATATTCTATAGTGCAGCTAAAGCCTTCTGGCCTTTGGGTTTTACTCTGAAATAAATTTAAATTGCCAGAGGCCTATAGCCAAATTTGTATTTTGTTTTACTTTTAAGCAAAGTAATGAAGTTTTCTTTTTTGATGGGATAAATGAGAAGTGAAGGTTTATGAAAACCTAAAGAAATACATCATTTCCTTGACACTCATTTTAAATTGATATCTTGAGATGTATTGTACCTCAGAAGGTGAAATGTACGTAATTAGAGCATATCTAACTTTTTCTTTCCTGCCTCAGCTTAAATGTCTCATTGTCATTAAAGCCATCCCTGACCCTCTGCCGATGAGGTAGGTCCTCCCAGTTAACATTCTCATAGAGCACTGCTCTTCCTCTTCATATCTTGCCATATCTTAATCTATGTAGATATTTGTAGAACTATTTAATATCTTTACCACAACTCCTAACCACATATAAGATTATTATTTAGGGCAGGAACCGTGTCTTATTCACACTGATTCCACAGCACATAAAATCATAGTAGGCCCTTAATGAATATTTGATAACTGAATAAAGAAATGGGTAACTATTCAGCAGTCTTTTCTCTACTAAACTGATCCATCTGCTTATTTATCCATGCTATCACCCCCCCACCTCTGGCCGTGTAGTGTTAGGGACTCCCCTTAACCGTTTATTCATCCCATTTGCTTAAAACTATCGATAAGTGTAAGTCTCAATACTATCCTAATCCATTAAGCAGCCTTTATTGAGAGACCTTTTCCTACCCAATAATAAGGAATTTAACCATCTTAGAGTAAGACCCAAAAGAATTTGTAAAAAGGTAGCTTGGTGACCTCTGTAGCTCAGAACTGAATTACTCTACAGTAATAACCCACTGTCTGTCCCTCAGCTTTCATATAAATGATAAGAGTCTATTTTAAATGAATTGCCCATTTTGAGACAGAGTAGTAATGTATATGACAAATGGCAGTTGTCTCATGGCCTTTCGCTTAGCTAGCTTTACACAATTCCATCATCGTTAGGTTACTTAAGGATGTATATGCCCTTCTGTTGAGTTTGTCTTTGCGATTCAGTCTTACCAAGAACTCTCAGTTCTAGTTCTGCAACACCTGACACTGACTTTCAGTTACTTTGGTCCGCAGTGGGACTGTTTTCTCTACTATATAAGAGAGTTGGAGGACTGTCGGAACATCTTAGTATAACTTCTGAATTGTACTAAGAAATAGAAACTTACCATTGAGCTATTTCCTCTCATGAAACATACAGTGATACTTAGGCCTGAAGTGAGCATCCAGTGACCTGGGTTTCACTCTTAGCCTGCCTCCAACTCAGTGTGTCACCTTCAATGTACTTAATCACTCTGTTCTTCAACCTAGAACCTGCAAAGAGAATCTGTCCTGATCCCTACCTTTCACAGTGATATTAGGAATAATAAAATAATTCACCTCTGTGAAGCACACTAAAATCCTACAAAACCAATTCTATGCAAAGATTGTTAAATGTGTATGTATAGGATTGCTGGTGTTTCGAGCCAGGAAAAACAGTAGCACCTACTCAGGTCACCACCACAGGAGGCCTCTTAAAAACAGGTTGACTCAGCTATGTGATGACTTGTGATTTTTTTTGATACATAGTTCTCTTTTACTGACAAAAGAAAAACTGTGAGTCTGGAAGGAAGAATTAAAAGTAGTAGCTTCTTAGGAAATTAGTGCTGCAATGAACTATGACAGTTTGTTCTTTAAGCAGGTCTGGCAATTACCCTGGAATTCTAGGCCTTCATATTTTTTCCAAGTGTTTTTCTTTATGCTTCATCATTCCTGATGAAAGGAATGAAATAGTTAAGAGAAAAGCTACAGGTTGTTCTGAAAAGATACCAAGTTTCTCAGAGAAGTGGTTATCTTTGGTGGTGCTCTGACCAACAGTGCTGAGAGCCACACTGGTCCAGTGAGTAAAGCATGGCTTTTTTGAGTCATAATATGCTATACCTTTTCTATTCCCATTGCTGCTTCCAGGATTTCTTATCTCCTGCCCTGGCAAATCATAACACACACACACACACACACACACACACACACACACACACCATCCCTGTCCTGTGCACCCAGTGGTGGGGGGAGGTGGCAAAAAAGACAAAGTCATTTATATAATGTGTCTCCCTGCTGAGCCCCTAATGGCCGAAGCTTTTGTTCTGCATTCAGTGGCTGCATGTGATGGGCAGGAAGCTGCAGTCTCCCTTTGTTCCATGGCCTTATTCAGCAATTTAGATCCATCATAAAAATCAAATATGCATGTTGCAATCGCCTTGCCTACAGCGGGGGGGGGGGGGAGAGGGAATTGTTCTGTGTTTTTGCTTAGTGGACTGTGAAAATAGGCAGTAATGAAAAAATATATTTTTAATCTCATAGATGCATCCCATTCAAAACAGCACATACCACCAAACCAGGCTGGTAGAATCCCTTCTGAAAATGCCCTCAAACCATACCAGTTAGCTAAGGCTCCAAAACTGAATGTGAAATGATGGGAAAAGAGAAAAGCATGAGAGTATTACAAAAGAGTAGAAACAGGCAGACTGTCTTTCAGGCTTGAGGAGTCATCTTTTTCAGAGAGGTGACACTACACCACTTCTAATTATGGCCAAAAAGAATGTTTTATGTTCAGCTGACAGTCATGAGTTTCTTTTGTAAAAGAAATGATTTGGGGAAAGGGTTCATAGAGGGAGTGAGAAAGAGATTACATTTAAATATATATTTCCTCTCCAAATAAAAATGAACACATTGACAGAGATGTTTTTGTCCACTTATTGATTTGCACACTATATTTAAAATTTTCCCAGGACTTCAAAGGATGTGCTCCTTGGGGTTCAAATAAATTTGCATCAGCAGCTTTGATATTGATTATTCAGAAAAATACAGAAACCCTTTACCTATTTCATTATTAGACTTAAGCAATGGCTTTACAGAGGGGTTCGTGCCCTAATATAAACAATATGGCCAATATTTATTCGATTTATTAAAAAAATGAAAGATCTGAAGAACTGTGCCTCTTTATGCCTGGTTTCACTTACAATATAGATTTTTGAAGGCTCAAGCTAAAGTTGAAGCCGACCAGTTTGAAGATTCTTTGCCTGTTCTTATAAATGGAGCTTTTTTAGGGTAATTCCAGGGAGATTTGCTGGAGGCAACATTAGACAGACACTGAATATAATATAGCATGGATGCACACTAAGAGTGATCTTGGGGATCATTCAAGGTTGAAAAGCTTTTGATTGTCTTGAGTGGAGCTTCTTCTGGAAGATGTACTGAATGAGTCTGGGATCAAAACCAATTTCACAAGTTTGATCCAGTTGTAATATGGAAATCTACCAGATTCTGCTATGACTAATTAGAGATGTGTAAAGAGGGTTTCTCTTTCCCAACATTATTGATTTTCCTTTCAAACCCCCCAGTTTCACAGAGAAAAACTCTGGCATTTAAAAGTCTTCAGTTTACTACAGTTCACTGATGCATGTAATCTTTGCTAACTGCATCCCATTTTCTCTGAACTTGGTTTTTCAGGCCCTCTTATGTTCTGGGTGTGTTTTAGATTTACTTTAGGTTTTAAGTGAAATCAAAGATGCACCCAGGACACACGAGCACTGAGAGAATAAATTTAATATTGAATTTTTTTTAGTTGTAATTTTTCCCTTCCCTCCATTGGAAATACAGGGAATTATCCATGCCCATAAAAAAGTGTAATTTTAAAAAGTGGATTCTACACAATTTAAGCTTACATATGAGTCAGGGGATTCATGTCTCCGATCTTATCTGTCCTGGAAAAAGTGAAAAAATTAAGATGGCTAATAGTACTTGGAATTTAAAACATTGGAGAAAATCTGTGATTGAATAGCATAACTCAGGCAAAAGCTATGGCTCTATGCCACCTCAACTCCTCTCTCCCCACCCCATCTTTTAACACTGCCCCATATCTTTTAGAATACTGTGAACAGATATTATACCCTGTAACTTTTCATTAAAGTCCGGGTCATGTGCTGGCATTTTATGTTTTCAACTTCTCTCATGAGGAAAGATGCTAGATAGATGTATCAGATGATAAACATTGCATATTGGAGAGTGAAGCCTTTTCTCTTTGAATTTGGAGCACAGGCTCCGGACGCGCAGGCCCAGCGGCCATGGCTCACGGGCCCAGCTGCTCCGCGGCATGTGGGATCCTCCCAGACCGGGGCACGAACCCGTGTCCCCTGCACTGGTAGGTGGACTCTCGACCACCGCGCCACCAGGGAAGCCCTAAGGTATATCTTTAATTGAACATTTTCCTCTCCTCTTTCATATGGGAAATTTTTTTGGTCCTTAGCTCTCTCTCCTTAAGAAATAAATTGTAGAAGGCACAGAGGTAAAAATTTTTTGACTATTTTCTTGACCAGTCTTCCTTTTCAGGGCACCTGGTTTACATTTCAGGTCATTCCAACTACGAACATTATTCTTACCTATGCTTTACACATAAATGTTAGATTTCTTTTCCCTCAAGATTTGAGAGTCCTCAGAGTGCCTCTTTCCCCTCGGTATTAAATCCATGTTGAACTAATGACTAGTCCCAATATATACAGTCTGTGTGTGTGTGTGTGTTTGTATATATATATATATATATATATATAAAAAGAGATTTTATATAGGTAGCCTGTATATAGAGCCTGTCTCTATATATACAGTCATGTAAAAGTTGAGGGTACAGCCTCCAGAATTATACATTCTCTATTCCAATTCTTTTCCATCCTTGACCAGCTCTATGACCTTGGGAAATTTAGGCCTTAGTGTCTTCATTTGTAAAATGAGTATACGAAGATAATAGCACCTAATTCATAGGATGGTGAAACTTAAAAGAGATTCTGTAAAATGTTGTTTCAGGTTGGGTTCCTAGGGAAGCAAACTCTCAGGTCAAACTTAACATTCAGGTTGTTTATTATTTATTAGGAAGTGCATTTTGGATCAACACCTGTGGGTAATGAGCTGTACTGCATCCCAACAAAGACCTCAGCCAACCCCATAGGTAAGTTTTCTCAGTGAGAGCTGACAATTGAGGGCTGTCTTCTTTTAGGACTCCCATCAACTGGTGAAATAAGTCCCTCATTCCTGAGGGGGGTCTGGGTGGCATGTTACAGTGTCTACCAGAAGTATTTAGTAAGTGTTCAAGAAATATTAGTTATGTAGTAGTAACAGCGTATATTTACCTACTAGACCATTCTTATTTTTCATGATCCCAAACACTTGCTCCCATTATATATTTTAATTACAAGAGGCAGTATACTGTTGTGGGAAGAGCATAGCTCTGGAACTGGAATTCTCGGTTTGAGTCCCATTTCCCCAACTCTTTGAATAGTGCCAGGCATGTGATATATGCTCTTGTGCTTATTGTTATTACTATTTTCTTTCTTCTCTTAAGTTAGACGTGTAGGTACTTTGGAATCAGAGAATTCTTGGTTAAAAAACCCAGCTCTATCACTTACCAGCTGTTTTGATCATGGGCATGTTATTTAATGTGATACTCAGTTTTCACATCTATAAAATAGAAGTAATGATGTCCTTCATAGAACGCACCAAGAATATGAAGGAATTACGAGCCTGTGCTTCAGTTCCTTATCCGAAATATGGGGATATCTTACCCTTGGGATATTGTGAAGATTATGTGAGCTCATATATGAAAAGCACGTAGAATGATGCCTGACACGAGGTACACATTCAGTTAAGTGTTAGGTATATGACAACTGTATAAACCCCTCTACATAGTGCCTTGCATATGATAAGCACTCAGATATTATTTTTGAAGTCTGTCAAGGATGTTTTCTTTCTTCTCTCCTTTTAGCCTTTATTTCCTATTTCATCTGGCCTGCTGTTCCTTTCTTTTTGATTATTCCTTCCTCTTCCCTCACTTCCTTAAGGTTTTTGGATGTTATATGTGGGTCGACATTGAACCATATCCTCTAACAACTTTTAAAAAGTTAAATTTTTTTGGTTCTTGAGACAATAAAGCTGATGAGTGATTAAACATTATCTTCAGGTACAGGAAGGCTCTTGCTACAGAAGGGATGGTTGCCCTTCCTTGTGCATCTTCAGGACAGAAGAAGAGAAATAGACTTAAATGTTGCATAAATACAATATGGATGAGCAAAGAGAATGATAGAATCTCCAACCCTAAGAGAGGCTAGACACAAAGAATATTCTTAATTTACCTAGAACAGCTGTGTACATGTGTTCCCAAAGAAAAGAGAAGATTCTTTTTTTCCTATGCATAATGAAAAGGTTATTTTTAAATTTTTTAATTTAATTTTTATTTCATATTGGAGTATAGTTGATTTACAATGTTGTGTTAGTTACTGGTGTACAGCAAAGTGATTCAGTTATACATATACATATATACATTCTTTTTCAGATTCTTTTCCCATATAAGTTATTACAGAATATTGAGTAGAGTTCCCTGTGCTATACAGTAGGTCCTTGTAGATGATCTGTTTTATATACAGTCATGTGTATATGTTAATCCCAAGCTCCTAATTTATCCCTCCCTCCCCAACCTTTCCCCTTTGGTAACCATAAATTTGTTTTTGAAGTCTGTGAGTCTGTTCTGTTCTGTAAATTCCTTTGTATCATTTTTTAAGATTCCACATATAAGTGATATCTTATATTATTTGTCTTTCTCTGTCTGACTTCACTTAGTATGATAATCTCTAGGTCCATCCATGTTGCTGCAAATGGCATTATTTCATTCATTTTTTATGGCTGAGTAATATTCCCTTGTATATATTTACCACATCTTCTTTATCCATTACTCTGTAGGTGAACATTTAGGTTGCTTTCATGTCTTGGCTATTGTAAACAGCACTGCAGTGAACTTTGGGGTGCATATATCCTTTTGAACCATGTTTTTTTTCCAGACATATGCCCAGGAGTGGGATTGCTGGATCATATGGTAGCTCTATTTTTAGCTTCTTAAGGAACCTCCATACTGTTCTGTATAGTGGCTGTACCAGTTTACATTCCCACGGACAGTGTAGGAGGGTTCCTTTTTCTCCACACCCTCTCAGTGCACGTGGAACCTTGTGCACACCCTGGAGTCTCTGTTTTCCCCAGTCCTGTGGAGCTCTTGCACTCGAGCCCTACTGGCCTCAAAGCCAAATGCTCTGGGCACTCCTCTTCTCAATGCCAGACCCCCAGGCTGGGTAGCCTCACATGGGTCTCAGAACTCTCAGTCTTGTGGGAGATCCTCTGTGATATAATTATTTTCCAGTTTGTGAGTCACCCAGCTGGCAGGTATGGGTTTTGATTATATTGTGAAAGCACCCCTCCTACCATCTTGTTGTGGCTTCTTCTTTGTCTTTAGATGTAGAATATGGTTTTTTTGGTAGGTTTCAGTCTTTTTTGTCAATGGTTCTTCAGCAGTTAGTTGTGATTTTGGTGTTTTCATGAGAGGGGGTGAGCTCAAGTCCTTGTGCTCTGCCATCGTGTCTCTAACCCCTTGGGAAGATTCTAATGAATCCCATTCTAGCCCCACAATCATCTGATTCTGTTTTTCCCAAACATTTTAACTATAAATATTACCTGCTAGTGTGTACCTTGCTTGGGCTATATT
This sequence comes from Neophocaena asiaeorientalis asiaeorientalis, assembly GCF_003031525.2. Lineage (NCBI taxonomy): Eukaryota > Metazoa > Chordata > Mammalia > Artiodactyla > Phocoenidae > Neophocaena > Neophocaena asiaeorientalis. The sequence goes on along the minus strand of NW_020185335.1, from coordinate 865,501 downwards.
CTGTTGTCATACTGTCCTTCCTGGTTTCATAATAGCTGATGCCCTTTATAAACATGTCAGAAAGGATCTCAGTTTGGCACAGCCATCTGCTATTTCTAACAACTTATAAACGTTTTCTCTTTACAGTAGTGTGTGATAGTAAATAATAAGGTAGCCATAACTTTCTTTTGCACTCCAGCAGAAATAAATAGCCTGAATAAATTCACCTTATTTATACACAGTTTTTTTTTTCTTATGTTTTAGATTTAAACACTGCCAAGTGTTAACATTTTACATTAAATTGTTATGTTGACAGGAATTTGATAGTATGATTATGGCCTTTATAATCAATCATGTAGAAAATCATCTTAATTAAATAAACAAAAACTTAAGGAAAAGGAACATTTTGCTTGAGTTTATTCCATAGGAATAAGAGGAAGAGTGGCACAAAATAGAAGCAGACATCCGTGGAAATAAAGGAGAAAAATCTGCAATTCTCAAAATCCTAGACTTTTCTTTTGAGGATATTATATATATATATATATATATGGGTATGTATATATAAAAGCTGTATTTTGATGGCAAAGCTATCATCTTCGTCATACTTTGAACTACTGCAGCATCTCCTACCCAGGAATCTCAAATTCCCAGAAATTCTATACATAATAGTTATTACATGTTAAAATATATGAATCATAGACCTTTTCTTCATGCAAGTCCCTGGGAGTGTATGAATTATATCTCATTGTTTTTAGAACTTTTTCCTTGGGTTCCTCCTGATTATCTCCACTGAAGAGAGACCTGTGCCCTGTTGGTAAGTTTTTTAGAGACTTCATGGCACAGGAATATTCTCAATTATATTTTGTAATTAAGACATCATTCCTCAAGAATTTGAGGAAGCTAGATGGATTGTGGATGTGAGTGTGTGTGTGTAATGCACGAGAAGTTTTTTTTTTCATATCTCTTGTGCTTGGCATGTAGTTGGTGCCCAATAAATAATAATAGTTGAGTGAGTCCATAAACATAAGTTGTTTTTTTACAGTTATTCTTTTGAAATGCTGTATTTTTATTACATCAATGTCCAAAAGAGTTCTGGAATTGCCTTCAGACCCTGCAGTACAGTCTTTTGAATGCACTCATCTTTTCATATCAGTTAACATGAACTGAGTGCCTATGGTGTGTGTGTGTGTTTATTTATTTACTAATTTATTTATCATCATGATTACACCCATCAGTAGTTCATTTATTTATTTTTTTTTTACTTGATACTGGGAAGTTTCTGTTGTGTTTGTTGGCAATCTGTATATCTTATTTGGAAAAATGTCTATTTAAGTCTACTGCCCATTTTTGGATTGGGTTGTTTGTTTTCTTATTTTTGAGCTGCTTGTAAATTTTGGAGACTAATCCTTTGTCAGTTGCTTCATTTGCAAATATTTTCTCCCTGCTCCTTTAAGCAGCGCTCTTAATCCCCTCTCCTCGCGCACCAGGAAACAAAAGAGGGAAGAAAAAGTCTCTTGCCTCTTCGGCAGGTCCAGACGTTTCCCCGGACTCCCTCCCGGCTAGCCGTGGTGCACTGACCCCCTGCAGGCTGTGTTCACGCCGCCAACCCCAGTGCTCTCCCTGGGATCCGACCGAAGTCCGCGCCTCAGCTCCAAGCCCTCGCCTCAGCTCCCAGCCCCCGCCCGCCCCGGCGGTGAGCAGACAAGCCTCTCAGGCTGGTGAGTGCCGGTCGGCACCGAATCTCTGCGCGGGAATCTCTCCGCTTTGCCCTCCGCACCCCTGTTGCTGTGCTCTTCTCCGTGACTCTGAAGCTTTCCCCCTCCGCCACCCGCAGTCTCTGCCTGCGAAGGGGCTTCTTAGTGTGTGGAATCCCTTCCTCTTTCACAGCTCCCTCCCAGAGGTGCAGGTCCCATCCCTATTCTTTTGTCTCTGTTTATTTTTTCTTTTGCCCTACCGAGGTACGTGGGGTGTTTCTTGCCTTTTGGGAGGTCTGAGGTCTTCTGCCCGTGTTCAGTAGGTGTTCTGTAGGAGCTGTTCCACCTGTGGATGTATTTCTGGTGTATCTGTGGGGAGGGAGGTGATCTCCGCGTCTTACTCTTCCGCCATCTTCCCCCTCGCTCCCTCCATTTATTTTTAATTATAGCAATTGCCTGCCAATCTTCCATCTGTTAGTAACTGAGTGCTGAAAGGGGACAATGAAAAATAAGAAATGGTTCCACTCCTCCAAGAGTTATAATTTAGCAATGTATGTACAAATTAAAATGTATGTACAAATTCTATTTGTAGAAGTATCTGAGTGAGTTTCACGAAAGAGATAGCATCTCAGATGGAACTTGATGGATGTGGACAGCAGGCACCGTGAAAATTGTAACCAAGACCCAAAAGCAGAAAAGCATTTAGTTTGGTCAGAGAATGATGAATAGTAGTTAAGCTAGGAAAAAAAACAGGGAGGTAGATCTCTGGAGCCAGAATCCCTGAGTAAAAATCTCAGTAGTGAAACATATTGTCTGCGTTCTTTGACAGGTGACTTGAACTCTGTGTCTTGGTTCCTCATCTGTAAAATGGGGATAATATTTTTACCTACCTTATAGGGTTGATTTGAAGAATAATATGTGTAACCACCTAGAATAATGCTGGGCACATAGCAAGTACTATGTAAGTGTTAGAAGATGAGAGAGTGGAGAATCTTCCCTGGAAGCCACTGAAAGTTTTTGAGCAAGAGGGCAAAAAGATAGGAGTTATGCTTTGAGAAGATGATCTTGGTGGTACTGTGCATAATTGATCATCAGAAATACATTAGTTAAAAGAGAGAGGTCTTGGAAGGAGAAATGAGGGCTTGGACTGGGACACTGACTGAGGGAATGAAAGAGAAAAGATGGATGCAAAAGAATCATAAGGTCCCTAACGACACATGCATACTAACTTCTAAAGCTTTTGAATTGAGAGTATCTTTGTTTTTGAAACAATCAAGAGTCATTTGGAAATAAGTCTAGTGATAAAGGTGGGAGATTTTTAGTTATATAACAAAAAAGATGAATTTTAATAGTAATTAGGTGGATTTTGTCTATGGCTTCTGAAACTGATACTCAAGGCAATTCCAGAAGAAATTTGCTAGAAAACAAAAAGTGTATAGTACATTTATCAATGGAATAGATATGTAATTTTCCCCACTGTAAGGGAAAATCCTCACTTGGTTGTATGAATGTTAGTGTACTTATTTAATCATCAGTAATATTGTGCATAATTTTTTTATGAAAACATTTAATAAAGTTTAAAAAATAAGTCATAATTTATTATGATAATTTCTTGCATACATTCTTGTAGAATGAGGATAAAAATACTTAAAGGATAAGGACCATAATTTGGCCTTTTATTCATTTTACTTACCATTTTCTGCTAATATATGTACCTCTTGGATGTTACCACATCTTGTTGATATTCTTTCTTTCTGTTAATATTGTTTTTATATTCTATTTAAAAAATACCAGCTACTTAAAATAGAAAAAGGAAGGGAGGGTGGGCAAGCCAGGATTTGTCAACTTTAGTAACGACAGAAGCTGGAGATGAGACTTCTGTTACACTTGGGTGATCTGAAAGGCTTTGCATAGCTGTTCAAAGATGCATTCTTGCACTGCCATTTTCTATATTCTATTGCAGTCCTGATAACATTGGGTTTATTAAGGGTCTCTTTACCATATTATTTGCCTTTGTGCAGTTCACTAAATGTTGTCCTCTGTGCTGATTCTATCAGCTTTCTCACTTTACACCTGCCCTGGAATGATGATAAAGGGCCGAAAGTTTCCCTGAAAGAATTTCATATGAAATATTGAACACTATGTTTTACTTAAGACATCCTTTTCAGGTAAATGAACCACAATGCAAGTTTTTAAAGTTAAATCGCTACAAATGTTTCCAAGATAAACATACAACTTATAAATCTTTAAAAATTATCAATTAATGAATACATAATGGGATATACATTTGCATGATAATCCACAAAATACAATGATTAATAATGAGCAGTCAGGAAGGGCTCTTGTGACTGGAGACTACACCAAGAGCGGGGTTCTTTTCCACCAGATATGTCCAAGGAACTCGACATCTGTTTTCATTTCCCATAGTGAAAAAAGGTTTGAAACAATGTGTGATATCCTAAAAAAGAAACAGAACTCCTTGATGAATTAAGAGCAGAAATCTGGATGGAAGTCATTGTGAACTGTAATCTCTGCCTCTGGTTGAAAAGAAAAGACAGTAGGAAAATCCTTCAGTCATCAATTTAACCAAAAATGTCAAGACTGCCATTGGAGATACTGGAAGGAACTGGGTTCTCTGTCAATTCCAACATAGGATTTTCTTACTGATATTTGTTACCTAAGCCTTATTTTGCAAATGAAAACATAAAAAAAAAATCATTTGGCAGCAAAAATGCCAGTAATTATTTTTGAAACATAATTGCTTCTCAGCTTAAGGTTAACCATTTGCTACCTGTATCTTCTGCCAAATCCAAATATAATGGGTTTGCCAAGCCCAGTAGTGGGAGATTGAGCGGCAAGAGACAGATTCAGGCTGCTAATTCTTCAGTATAGCATCAGGCCAGTGAAACTGGAATGGGATGGAACCCATGATGGGCACATTCCAAATTCCTAGGTAAATCAGCAAAGGAAACATATGAACATCCAAGAGTGTGAGATTGAATTCTCAGCCCTGGATGCCATTCTCTCCTTGAGTACTCAGAAAATTCAAAATTAACTCTTGGTTTTAAACAAAAAAAATTACCTGCTCTGACTGACTGTTTTTCATTTGTTAGCTATGGCATCTTAGTCTGTTTGGGCTGCTAAAACAAAACACCATAGACTAGGTGGCTTATAAACAGCAGAAATTTATTTCTCACAGTTCTAGAGACTGGGAAGTCCAAGGTCAAGTTATCAGCAGATTTGGTGTCTGGTGAGAACCTGCTTCTCGGCCTATAGATGGCTGTCTTTTCTCGGTCTTCACATGGGCAAGAGGTGTGAGGGATTTTTCTGTGGTTTCCTTTATAAGGGTACTAATCCCATTCATGAGAGCTCTGCCTTTATGACCTAAACATCTCCCAAAGGCCCCAGCTTCTAACACTACCACGTTGAGGGAATAGGTTTCAGCATACAAATTTTGGGGGAACACAAATATTCACTCTCTAGCACAGGATGTTACCTTGTAGCTATTCAGGGCAGCAAACTTGTACTAGTCTGAAAAGCAGAAATAAAAACTTCACTTTTTTCAGGGACATTTCTGGCTAATGAAAGTAAGAACTTTACTGTCTGTTAGAAATGCCAATAAAAACGCCAAAAGTCTTTGAAAAAACACATTTTGTTACTCTTCTACGTTCTACTGACTGTCCTTCTTACCAGTGCTTTGAAAGGAATTTGAGCAGTAACTGGGCACAAAACCATGCCAAGAATTTAAATTGAGCTGAGGGCCTTCAAGCAAACAAGACTCCTGATAGCAAACAGAATTCCCTGGTTTATAGGTGTTTTAATATAACTAGTTGTTATGCAGAATAACCTCCTGTGGGATATTGATTACTGAAGTATATGTAAGCACTTGCTACATTGTGAAGCATCACCAAACGTATCTCCTTTAGGATTGTCCCCTTCCCATTGACGGATATAGTGGTCATTCATTCACTCAACAAATGTTTACCAAGTGCACACTATGTCCCAACTACTTTTTATAAGTACTAGATAAATAGTAATGACTAAAACATAAAAATTTATGCATAAATATGTAAATAAAACAAAAATGCATAACAAAAATGAATTAATAAAGAAGTTGAGAAAGTGTTAAGTGCTGTGAAGAGAAAAAAGCAGGCTATTGAAATATAGTGTGAGGAAGATTGTGAGTTGTGGGCAGGGAACAAGGAGAAACATTTTAAATAGGTTAGTCAGGAAAGGTCATTCTGAGGATTTGATAGCTGAACCAGAGCCATGGGTGTTGAGAAGTCTGCCATAAATTCCAGGTGGAGGGAACAAGCATTGTGAAGACTCTGTGACAGGAACAAACTTGGCTTATTCAAGGAATGACAAGAAGGCCAAGTCATATAGTAAGTAAAGATCCTTGGAACTTGTAATCTTATAGCCACAGCATGACAAATGAATGAGAGAAGATAGGAAACGCTAAAATCTCTTTACTTATAAATTTTTATTTTTGCATATGTCCTTTCATAGCTAAAAAGACAAGATGAACCATTTTAAAGAACAGAATTATCTTGACTGTTTTACCACTTTCCCTTAGTGTCCTTAGAAATCTTTACCTTCGAATACCATGCCTCCATTCCTCCTTCTTTGACTATTCAGAAATATTCTCCCCAATGCTTACATTTTGATAAAATTTACAGAGGAAATAGAGATTATTTCTTTTATGCCTTTTCATTATAATCTTATCAAAGAAAATGGTGGAGAGGAAAATGCTGAAGAAATACATACTACAGTAATTATATCTTTTGAAACAAATTCTGCCTTTGTTATAATAGATTCAGGCCATTATGTTCCATTAGGTCAATGTCACATGTGAATTTGGGTAGGTTATGTAACCTCTCTTGAACCCCAGTTTCCTCATCTATAACATGTGGAGGTTGATCTCATAGGGTTGTAAGGATTACATGAGATCATGCACACAGCGTGTTTAGCATAATACTAGGCACGTAGAATAGATCATGTTTATGGAGCACTTACTGTTATCATGAACATCTTCATTCCTTCCAGTCACCTCCCAGTAAACCTTTTCTGCAAACTTTTCAAGGAGCCCCAATAAACTTTTATGTTGGCTTTTCCCTCAGTTCATGCCACTGATCAAATATCTTTCTCTTCAGTGTCCAGCTGAAAGAAATTGTATATTTATGAGACCATCTTTTGGTAACAAAAATGCCAGGAGCCAGTGGTCTACTAAAAACCTAGTACTAATTCAGGCTCCTGTCAAGCTCCTGACAAAGCCTATACACACGGTATAGCTATGCCAAGGATTCCAGAGCATAGGTGAAAATGTGTGAGTATGTAGCCCTTGATCTCCTGAGCTGCATTTGGCAAGTCTCTGGTCATTCATTTCTGTCTAGTTAATGACATTCCTGGCATATGGGGATCATATAACACAGAATGTGTTCATACTCCGCCTGCAGAAACCCACTTTGTTCTCTACCTGAAGAAAAAAAAATTGGCAACCTCTGCTTTTTGTTTCTGTATTGTGTAATTTTGAGTACAGTTGTTCTATCTTTCTCTTCTTTCCCTCCCTCTCTCCCTCTCCCTTTTTCTTTTCTTTTTTTCCCCTCCCTCTTCTCCTACTCTCCCCTGACTCCCTCCTCTTTGCCCACCTCTTCCATCCTTCCCTGTCCTTTTCTCCCTTCCTCCCTCCCTCCCTTTTCCCTCTTTCTCTCTCTCTTGCTTTTCTAGTAAAGGGAGAATAGAAGAGCTTTGTGGGGTTGGAGGTAGTCATATAATAGGAGAAAACTAACATCATCATCTGAACTGATTCTAGAAGTTTTCTTGAAACTCAAGAATAAGTTTGTTTCAGTAATGCTAATGTTATCATGGTCCTCTGAGAAGACCATGACCATTCCCACTGTCACATTTTAGCATCTGCTATTTTCCTTGCCTAGATGCTTTTTTCTCTTCTCTTCTTTCATCCTGCAAGACCAATCTTAAATCTCACCCCTTCCAGTAAATCTTACTAACTCTGGACTTGATTCATCTTTGTTCTTCCCCCAACTATGCTGTTAGATACTTTTTGCTATTTAATTCATACTATTGAGCCTTGCATATAAGTTTAAAGGCTTGTCTCCCCAGTTTAAGTTATTTTTAGAGCAGTGATCATATCATAGACATTTTTAGTTTCTCATTGTTTCCATTTCTCCCCACCCAACAATGATCATGCTTTTTTTTAAAATTTATTTTATTTTTATTTTTGGCTGCGTTGGGTATTCATTGCTGCGTACGGGCCTTCATTGCTGCGTACGGGCTTTCTCTAGTTGTGGCGAGCAGGAGCTACTCTTCATTGCGGTACGCGGCCTTTTCATTGCAGTGGCTTCTCTTGTGGAGCACGGGCTCTAGGCACTTGGGCTTCAGTAGCTGTGGCACGCAGGCTCAGTAGTTGTGGCGCACAGGCTTAGTTGCTCCACAGCATGTAAAATCTTCCCGAACCAGGGCTCCAACCCGTGTCCCCTGCATTGGCAGGCGGATTCTTAACCACTGCGCCACCAGGGAAGTTCCGATCATGCTTTTTAAAACACCTGAACATTCCTCCTTCCAAGGAAAAGGCCATGTTAGCAAAGTTTCAGACCTTTTGAACTGAATCAAAGACAACTGTATATTTTATAGCATCATAGATACTACACAAGGCAAAACTTAGCTGTTCTTGTAAGAAACCTATCTATAATACAATAACAGACTGAGTTCAATTAGAATGCCTCAGGGCATACCTCTATACCCTGTTTCACCCCAGATTTTCAAGTGAGTTTAGAACATCTGAGTCAGAGCATCTCCAGAGTCAGTCATCTCTGGAGAAGTCATGCCAACCCCCAAATAAGTTAAAAATCCTTGAAGAAAAACTAGTTTTTTTTTTTGTTTCTCCTATTGATCAATCCTATTTGTTTCTCCTATGGATCAATCCTATTGTTTGATCCATAGCTTCTCATTTATACCACCACCAGAAGCTAAAGAATGAACACCAGTCATTCACGTTTTAAATTTTTTGTTGATAGGTTTAGTGATTTGGCTAGAGAAGATAGGGAAAAGTCTGGAGTAAGAAGAAATTTAGAGACTTTGATTTTCATTTATCCACTCCTTCATTTCATCAGTTAATGACAAACCATAAAAACAGATTAACACTTAAAAGGAAGATCACTCTATATCTTCAGAAGGAAATAATACTTGTTGAAGTTAAAAAATATGGGAGATTTCGAAATAAAGAGGATGGTAGCTAGTAAGCTTTATTAGATAAACCAAAGAATATCATTGAAATCCTGAATAAACAGAGGAAGATATCTCTTCTTGGTAACTGCATCCTGCTGTGTAAGTTTAGAAAGGAAGAAGGGAAGACAGTGCTGAGTGAGGTGCCGTGTATACCTGGATGTGCGCTATTAAAAGAGGTGCTTGATTGCTCAGTAATTGCAGGGCTAGGATCTTGGGGAGGACTTTGTCATCCCTCCTTGGCTGACACCAGACGATAGTGTGGCTCTGTGATAAGAAACAGAGGACTAGTGTCTCCATGGTAACTAACTGAGCTCTATATATTACACCTCATTACAAATGAGGATAGATAGTAAAAAAAAAAAATATATTAACACAAAGAGGGAATATATATGTGTGTGTGTGTATGCATGTATTGTGTTTTCTATCTAGAAAGTGAATAAAATAAAATAAAAATGTGATCGCATTGAAGGAACAAGGTTGATAGGCCTTTTTCCCCATTGCTGCAGGTAAATATTTCATTTTTCAGTTCCTCTGATGGTTTTGTTCTGAACCCACCAGCTGTAGCTTGAAAGATTAATGATGGGCAGCAAAAGAACCTGAGAAGAGGCAGAGAGTGAATAGAAACCAGCACCAGAGAAGAAAGAGTACTGCCTGGCCTTTGGGACAAATAAATAAGGATTTACTCAAGTCTGCTAGTTTCATCCCCATAGCAGGAAAACCTGGAACCCATTAGAATGGAAACCTGGAGACTTTTATAATACAGTGGTTCTTAGAGTTCCAGCCTTGTACGGACTAGTGACAGGAAAAAAGAAAAAAAAAGAGGAAAGGAAAACCAGCAGTTTCTTTCTAATTTTCTCTTCTGTAGGTATTGATTTTACTTTAACACAACTAACTTTACTGTGTCTCTCCTCACATAAGACCATTACACCTATGTGTAGATCTTTATAAGGTTAAACACATCTCCTGAAAGCTCAGCCTGTCTGTGTCATGAAAAAGACCAAATTAAAGAACTCATCAGTGAGTAAACCATTAACACGAGAAATAAAAAGTTTTGATTCAAGACACAGAATGCAAATATTTGGTCAGAGAACAAAGACCCAGGAGCTTTTCGTAACTATTATATTAGCTTTGATGTATTAGTCCATCTGCCTTTAAATGAATGAGTTTAAACTCTGAAAGAAGGATCTTTGGTAGCCCAGCAGGGATGTTTGCTGATCCTTAAGGTTAGTTCCTTCCCTGCCTGTGTCTCTTTCTCAACCACTTTAACTTCTGAACAGGTATTTGGGTCATTGCTAGAAAGGGAATAAATGTATTTTTGAAACAGAATAGCTATTTTATTTAATCTAAGTAACACAGTTTTCTGCCTTTCAGTCCTTCCTACTGATTTCTTGCTCTTGTACAAGACTTGTGAAAACTCTTCATTAGAATCTTCCAAGGTAGGGGTGACAAAAGAAGGGGGGTGGTGTTGGTATATACCCGAGAGGAATCAAAATATATCTCCACACAAAAACTTCTACACAAATGTTCATAGCCAAAAAGTGGAAACAGCCTAAATGTCTATCAGCTGATGAATAGATGACTATATGTGGTATATCCATACAGTGGAATATTATTCAGCACTGAAAAGGAAGGACGTACTGATACATGCTACAACATGGAATGTTGAAGACATTATACCAAGTGAAATAAGCAAGTCATAAAAGACCACCTATCATATTCCATTTCTAGAAAATTTCAAGAACAGGCAGATCTATAGAGACAGAAAGGAGAAGAGTAGTTGCTTAGGGTTTGGAAAGGGGCGTGGGTAGGTGAGGGTAACTGCTAAAGGTTACAGGGTTCCTTTCAGAGATGATGAAAATGTTCTAAAATTGTGATGGTCATAAAACTTTCTGAATATACTCTAAGAAAACATTGCACTGGACATTTTAAATAGGTGAATTGCATGATATATGAAATATATCTCCATAAAACTGTTAACAGAAATAAAGGATCTAGGTGGAGATGAAGATAGTGGTCTATAACTAGGATGACCATGTGTCCTGATTTGCCCAGAATTGTCCCAGTTTTTGCCAGTTGGGCCCATGAATTATTAACAGCCCTGCTTTTCCTTTCAAAACTGTCCTGTTTAGATAGTAAATTATATGGTCATCACATATATAAAACCAGAAGTACTATGACTTTCTTCAGTGTGTCCTAAAGTTACCTAATGAAAATATCACTTGGGGTTCCTATTAAAAGTAAAGATTCCTGGGTCCCTCTCATGGAATCTAATTCAGTAGGTCAGAGGTGGAAACTGATGTTTCTAATAATTATCTAGTGCTTCTTATAAATTTTTGGCAAAGGAAATAGTTTTTTTTAAATCATTATGAGCAGTGGGGTATATAGCACAATGTGAACCAAACTTGGATAAAAAGCAGTGTGATAATATGCATTTATATAAATGTATATTATTGAATATTTGAAATTATTTGTGATTTAGCATAATGCAGCATTAACTTCTGTTTAAAATATTTAGTCTTCATTGCATGTTGTTCATATGGAAGACCTCTTCACAGATTCAAAATCTGAAATGACGATTGTGCTGAAGAAGCCAGTGTATTCCCACATGTGTGAAATAGTCATAAAATATCTTAGGGAGGAGGAAAAAGTCATTATGAACCTGTTCTCTCATTTGGCCAGATTGCTTTAATTCTTAGCCATCTTTGCTGCTTTAATCAATCAAGAAAAAGCTCTCCTGCAGATTCAGAACTTAGAGGAACACTCCTCCTTGCTCCTGTCCATGTCCAAGCCTCTTGATCTCCAGGGAAGAGGTTGACATCTGGGGAGATTTCTTTGTTTCACTTTGTTCAAGCAAACTGTTTGAAATATTCAGGCCTTTTACTAGAATTTGAGAGTCTTCTTTCTCTCTTACTTGCTATCTAAAATTTTTCAGCGGTTTCAAAAGTATTCCTAAAATGTTTTTTGTTTGGAGAAATGTCTGTTTAGGTCTTCTGCCCATTTTTGGATTGGGTTGTTTGGTTTTTTGTTATTGAGCTGCATGAGCTGCTTGTAAATTTTGGAGATTAATCCTTTGTCAGTTGCTTCATTTGCAAATATTTTCTCCCATTCTGAGGGTTGTCTTTTGGTCTTGTTTATGGTTTCCTTTGCTGTGCAAAAGCTTTGAAGTTTCATTAGGTCCCATTTGTTTATTTTTGTTTTCACCTAAAATGTTTTAAAAAGGATTCCTAAGTAGTTGAGGGACGTCCAGGGTGAATATTACCATTATTAAATAACACAAAGTAAGCTTCTATAGTTTTCTAAGCTACTGCTTTTTAATGGAACATTCCATGTGTGCCTTTTAGGCTCCAATATGACATTGATATGTTAACTCATCAGATCAGTGTGGCGATATTAATTATCACAGGAATATTTAGATGCCCAAGTTTGGTGTTTCTGTATGATTAGACATACATCGACTGGAAAGGAAAGCAGAAGTTTAACATTGTCCAAATGACAAATATTTGGAAAGTTTTAAGAAGTTTTGACCACAAGGATTACAAATTTTAGGATTACAGTGATGCAGATTTCCTGGATCCTGATAAGCAACAGAAATGAATTTAAAAAAATTTTTATTTTATATTGGACTATAGTTGATTTACAATGTTGTGTTACTTTCAGGTGTACAGCAAAGGGATTCAGTCATACGTATACATGTATCTATTTTTCTCAAATTCTTTTCCCATTTAGGTTATTACAGAATGTTGAGCAGAGTTTCCTGTGCTCTACAGTAGGTCCATATTAGTTATCTATTTTATATATAGTAGCGTGTATATGTCAATCCCAATCTCCCAGTTTATCCTCCCCTCCCCTCTCTCCCCCTGTTACCATAAGTTCGTTCTCTAAGTCTGTGAGTCTGTTTCTGTTTTGTAAATAAGTTCATTTGTATCATTTTTTTAATAGATTCCACATATAAGCAGTATCATATGATATTTCTCTGTCTGACTTCCTTCACTTAGTATAGTAATCTCCAGGTCCATCCATGTTACTGCAAATGGCATTATTTTATTCTTTGTAATGGCTGAGTAATATTCCATTGTATATATGTACCACATCTTCTTTATTCATTCCTCTGTAGATGGACATTTAGGTTTCTTCCTTGTCTTGGCTATTGTAAACAGCACAATGAACATTGGGGTGCATGTATCCTTTTGAAACATGTTTTCTTCATATATATGCCCTAGAGAGGGATTGCTGGATCATATGGTAGCTCTATTTTTAGTTTTCCAAGGAACATTCATACTTTTCTCCATAATGGCTGTACCAATTTACATTGGTAAACCAACAGTGTAGGAGAGTTCCCTTTTCTCCACACCCTCTCCAGCAATTATTGTTTGTAGACTTTTTGAAGATGGCCATTCTGACTGGTGTGAGGTGATACCTCATTGTAGTTTTGATTTGCATTTCTCTAATAATTAGTGATGTTGAGCATACTTTCATATGCCTCTTGGCCATCTGTATGTCTTCTTTGGAGTAATATCTGTTTAGATCTCCTGCCCATTTTTTGACTGGGTTGTTTGTTCTTTTGAGGTGCATGAGCTGTTTGTAAATTTTGGAGATTAATTTCTTCTTGGTTGCTTCGTTTGCAACTATTTTCTCCCATTCTGTGGCTTCTCTTTTCATTTTGCTTACGGTTTCCTTTCCTGTGCAGAAATTTGAGTTAAATTAGGTCCCATTTGTTTATTTTTGTTTTTATTTCCATTACTCTAGGAGATGGATCGAAAGAGATCTTTCTGCGATTTATGTCAAAGAGAGTTTTGCCTGTGTTTTCCTCAAAGAGTTGTATAGTATCCAGTATTACATTTAGGTCTTTAATCCATCTTGATTTTATTTTTGTGTATGGTGTTAAAGAATGTTCTAATTATATTTTTTACATGTAGCTGTCCAGTTTTCCTAGCAACATATATTGAAGAGACTGTCTTTTCTCTGTTGTATTGTCTTGCCACCTTTGTCATTGATTAATTGACCATAGATTTGTGGGTTTACTTCTGGCTTTCTATCCTGTTGCATTGACCTATATTTCTGTTTTTGAGTCAGTACCGTACTGTTTTCATGACTGAAGCTTTGTAGTACAGTCTGAAGTCAGGGAGACTCATTCCTCCAGCTTTGTTTTTCTTTCTTAAGACTGCATTGGGTATTCACTGTCTTTTATGTTTCCATATGAATTGTAAAATTTTTTGTTCTAATTCTGTGAAAAATGCCACTGTTAATTTCATAGGTATGGATTGAATCTGTAAATTGCTTTGGGTATAGTCATTCTGACACTATTTATTCTTCCAATCCAAGAACATGATGTATCTCTCCATCTGTTTTTGTCACCTTTGATTTCTTACATTGGTCTCTTATAGTGTTCTGAGTACAGGTCTTTTGCCTCCTTAGGTAGGTTTATTGCTAGTATTTTATTCTTTTTATGCAGTGGTAAATGGTATTGTTTCCTGATTTCTCTTCCTGATCTTTCGTTGTTAGTGTATAGGAATGCAAGAGATTTCTGTGTATTAATTTTGTATCCTGCAACTTTAACAGATTCATTGATGAGCTCTAGTAGTCTTCTGGTAGCGTCTTATGACTTCCTATGTGTAGTATCATGCCATGTGCAAACAGTGATAGTTTTACTTATAATTTTCCAATTTGGATTCCTTCTGTTTCTTTTTCTTCTCTGATTGCCATGGCTAGAACTTCCAAAATTATATTGAATAAAAGTGCTGAGAGTGGACATACTTGTCTTGTTCCTGATCTTACAGGAAACACTTTCACTTTCTCACCATTGAGAATGATGTTAGCTGTGGTTTGTCGTATATGACCTTTATTATGTTGAGGTAGGTTCCCTCTATCCCACTTTCTGGGAAGTTTGTTTATCATAAATGGGTGTTAAATTTTGTCAAAAGCTTTTTCTGCATCTATTGAAATAATTATATGGTTTTTCTTCTTCAGTTTGTTAATGTAATGTGTCACACTGATTGATTTGCAGATATTGAACAATCCTTGCATCCCTGGGATAAATCCCACTTGATCATGGTGTATGATCCTTTTAATGTGTTGTTCGATTTGGTTGCTGGTATTTTATTGAGGGTTTTTGCGTCTGTGTTAATCAGTGATATTGGCCTGTAATCTTTTTGTGATATTTTCGTCTGGTTTGGATATCAGGGTGATGGTGGCCTCATAGAGTGAGCTTGGGAGTGTTCCTTCCTCTGCAATTTTTTGGAAGAGTTTGAGAAGGATTGGTGTTAGCTCTTCTCTAAATGTTTGATGGAATTCGTCTGTGAAGCCATCTGGTCCTGGACTTTTGTTTGGTGGAAGTTTTTAAATCACTGTTTCAGTTTCAGTGCTTGTGATTGGTCTCTTCATGTTTTCTATTTCCTCCTGGTTCAGTCTTGAGAGGTTGTATCTTTCTAAGAATTTGTCCATTTCTTCAAGGTTGTCCTTCTTATTGGCGTATAGTTGCTTATAGAAGTCTCTTATGACCCTTTGTATTTCTCGGGTGTCAGTTGTAACTTCTTTCTCATTTCTAATTTTATTGATTTGAGTCCTCGATCTTTTTTTTTTTTTTTTTTTTTTTTTTTTCATGGGGCCATTGTTGTGGCCTCTCCCATTGCGGAGCACAGGCTCCAGACGCACAGGCTCAGCGGCCATGGCTCATGGGCCCAGCTGCTCCGTGGCACGTGGGATCCTCCCGGACCAGGGCACGAACCCGTGTCCCCTGCATTGGCAGGCGGACTCTCAACCACTGCGCCACCAGGGAAGCCCCTCTATCTTTTTTTTGATGAATCTGGCTAAAGGTTTATCAAGTTGTTTAGCTTCTCAGAGAACCAGCTTTTAGTTTCTTTGATCTTTTCTATTGTATGCTTCATCTGTATTTCATTTATTTTTTAAATTTTAATTGGGATGTAGTTGTTTTACAATGTTATGTTAGTTTCTACTGGACAGCAAAGTGCAGTTCCCTGTGCTATGCAGCAGGTTCTCCTTAGTTATCTATTTTATGCATATTAATATATATATATATGTCCATTGCAATCTCCCAATTCATCCCACCACCCCCTTCCCCACTTGGTGTCAATGCGTTTGTTCTCTACATCTGTGTCTCTATTTCTGCCTTGCAAACCGGTTCATCTGTACCATTTTTCAAGATTCCACAATATATGCATTAATGTACAATATTTATTTTTCTCTTTCTGACTTACTTCACTCTGTATGACAGTCTCTAGGTACATCCACGTCTCTAAAAATGACCCAATTTCGTTCCTTTTTTATGGCTGAGTAATATTTCATCGTATATATGTACCGCATCTTCTTTATCAGTTCCCCTGTAGATGGACATTTAGGTTTCTTCCATGTCTTGGCTATTGTAAACAGTGCTGCAGAGAACATTGGGGTGCATGTGTCTTTTTTTTTTTTTTTTTAAACATCTTTATTGGGGTATAATTGCTTTACAATGGTGTGTTAGTTTCTGTTTTATAACAAAGTGAATCAGCTATACATATACATATGTTCCCATATGTCTTCCCTCTTGCGTCTCCCTCCCTCCCACTCTCCCCATCCCACCCCTCCAGGCTGTCACAAAGCACCGAGCTAATATCCCTGTGCCTTGCATCTGCTTCCCCCCAGCTATCTACCTTACTACGTTTGTTAGTGTGTATATGTCCATGACTCTCTCTCGCCCTGTCAAAACTCACCCTTCCCCCTCCCCATAACCTCAAGTCCGTTCTCCAGTAGGTCTGCGTCTTTATTCCTGTCTTACCCCTAGGTTCTTCATGACATTTTTTTCCCCTTAAATTCCATATATATGTGTTAGCATACGGTATTTGTCTTTTTCTTTCTGACTTACTTCACTCTGTATGACAGACTCTAGGTCTATCCATCTCATTACAAATAGCTCAATTTCATTTCTTTTTAAGGCTGAGTAATATTCCATTGTGTATATGTGCCACATCTTCTTTATCCATTCATCCGATGATGGGCGCTTAGGTTGTTTCCATCTCCGGGCTATTGTAAATAGAGCTGCAATGAACATTTTGGTACATGACTCTTTTTGAATTTTGGTTTTCTCAGGGTATATGCCCAGTAGTGGGATTGCTGGGTCATATGGTAATTCTATTTGTAGTTTTTTAAGGAACCTCCATACTGTTCTCCATAGTGGCTGAACCAATTCACATTCCCACCAGCAGTGCAAGAGTGTCCCCTTTTCTCCACACCCTCTCCAGCATTTATTGTTTCTAGATTTTTTGATGATGGCCATTCTGACTGGTGTGAGATGATATCTCATTGTAGTTTTGATTTGCATTTCTCTAATTATTAGTGATGTTGAGCATCTTTTCATGTGTCTCTTAGCCATCTGTATGTCTTCTATGGAGAAATGTCTATTTAGGTCTTCTGCCCATTTTTTGATTGGTTTTTTTGTTATTTTGATATTGAGATCCATGAGCTGTTTGTGTATTTTGGAAATTAATCCTTTGTCCGTTGATTTGTTTGCAAATATTTTCTCCCATTCTGAGGGTTGTCTTTTCCTCTTGTTTCTTTGCTGTGCAGAAGCTTTTAAGTTTAATTAAGTCCCATTTGTTTAGTTTTGTTTTTATTTCCATTACTCTGGGAGGCGGGTCAAAAAAGATCTTGCTGTGATTTATGTCAAAGAGTGTTTTGCCTAGGATATCCTCTAAGAGTTTTATAGTGTCCAATCTTACATTTAGATCTTTAATACATATTGAGTTTATTTTGTGTATGGTGTTAGGGAGTGTTCTAATTTCATTGTTTTACATGTAGCTGTCTATTTTTACCAGCAGCACGTATTGAAGAGACTGTCTTTTCTCCATTGTATATCCTTGCCTTCTTTTTCATAGATTAGTTGACCATAGGTGCGTGGATTTATTTCTGGGGTTTTTATCCTGTTCCATTGATCTATATTTCTGTTTTTGTGCCAGTACCATACTGTCTTGATTACTGCAGCTTTGTAGGATAGTCTGAAGTCAGGGAGTCTGATTCCTCCAGCTCCATTTTTTTCTCTCAAGATTGCTTTGGCTGTTAGGGGTCTTTTGTGTCTCCATACAAGTTTTAAGATTTTTTGTTCTAGTTCTGTGAAAAATACCATTGGTAATGTGATAGGGGTTGCATTGAATCTGTAGATTGATTTTGGTAGTATAGTCATTTTCACAGTATTGATTCTTCCAGTCCAAGAACGTGGTATATTTCTCCATCTATTTATGTCATCTTTGATTTCTTTCATCAGTGTTTTATAGTTTTCTCACTACAGGTCTTTTACTTCCTTAGGTAGGTTTATTCCTAGGTATTTTATTCTTTTTGTTGTAATGCTGAATGGGATTGTTTCTTTAATTGCTCTTTCTGATCTTTTGTTGTTAGTGTGTAGGAATGCAAGAGATTTCTGTGCATTAATTTTGTATCCTGTAACTTTACCAAAGTCATTGTTTAGCTCTAGTAATTTTCTGGTGTCACCTTTAGGATTTTCTATGTATAGTATCATGTCATCTGCAAACAGTGACTGTTTTACTTATTCTTTTCCAATTTGTATTCCTTTTATTTCTTTTTCTCTTCTCATTGCCATGGCTAGGGTTTCAAAAACTATCTTGAATAATAGTGGCAAGAGTGGACATCCTGCTCTTATTTCTATCTTAGAGGAAATGCTTTCATTTTTTCACCATTGAGTATGATGTTTGCTGTGGGTTTGTCATATATGACCTTTATTAAGTAGAGGTAGGTTCCCTCTATGCCCCCTTTGTGGAGAGTTTTTTTTATCATTAATGGGTGTTGAATTTTGTCAAAAGTTTTTTCTGCATCTATTGAGATAATCATATGGTTTTTATTCATCAATTTATTAATATGGTGTATCACATTGGTTGATTTGCATATATTGAAGAATCCTTGCATCCCTGGGATAAATCCCACTTGATCATGGTATATAATCCTTTTAATGAGTTGTTGGATTCTGTTTGCTAGTATTTTGTTCAGGACTCTTGCATCTATATTCATCAGTGATATTCATCTGTAATTTTCTTTTTTTGTAATATCTTTGCCTGGTTTTGGTATCAGGGTGATGCTGGCCTTGTAGAATGAGTTTGGAAGTGTTCCTTCCTCTGCAATTTTGGAAGAGTTTGAGAAGGATTGGTGTTAGCTCTTCTCTAAATTTCTGATAGAATTCACCTGTGAAGCCATCTAGTCCTGGACTATTGTTGTTGCAAGATTTTTAATCACAGCTTCAATGTCATTACTTGTGATATGTCTGTTCATATTTTCTATTTATTCTTGATTTAGTCTTGGAAGGTTATACCTTTCTAAGAATTTGGCCATTTCTTTCAGGTTCTCCATTTTATTGGCATATTGTTGCATATAGTAGTCTCTTAATGACACTTTGTATTTCTCAGGTGTCAGTTGTAACTTATAGGTTTTCATTTCTAATTTTATTGCTTTGAGTCTTCTCCCTTTTTTTCTTGATAAGTCTGGCTAAAGGTTTATCAATTTTGTTTATCTTCTCAAAGAATCAGCTTTTAGTTTTATTGATCTATGCTGTTGTTTTCTTTGTATCTATTTAATTTGCTTCTGCTCTGATCTTTATGATTTCTTCTGACTTTGGGTTTTCTTTTTTCTTTCGCTAGTTGTTCTAAGTGTAGGGTTAGGTTGTTTATTTGAGATTTTTCTTGTTTCTTGAGGTAGGATTTTATTGGTATAAACTTCTGTCTTAGAACTGCTTTTGCTGCATCCCATAATTTTTGGGTCATTGTGTTTTTATTGTCATTTGTCTCTAGGTGTTTTTTATTTCTTCTTTGGTTTCTTCAGTGATCTCTTGGTTATTTAGTAGCATATTGTTTAGCCTCCATGTGTTTGTGGTTTTTACAGTTTTTTTCCTGTACTTAATTTCTAATCTCATAGTGTTGTGGTCAGAAAAGATGCTTGATACGATTTCAATTTTCTTAAATTCTCCAAGGCTTGATTTGTGACCCAAGATGTAGTCTATCCTGGAGAATGTTTTGTGTGCACTTGAGAAGAAAGTGTAATCTGCTGTTTTCAGGTAGAATTTCCTATAAATATAATTAAATCTATCTGGTCTGTTGTGTCATTTAAAGCTTGTATTTCGTTATTAATTTTATGTCTGGATGATCTTTTCTTTGGTGTAAGTGAGGTGTTAAAGTCCCCCACTATTATTGTGTTACTGTCTATTTCCCCTTTTATAGCTGTTAGCATTTGCCTTATGTATCGAGATGCTCTTATGTTGGTTATGTATATATATTTATAATTATTATATCTTCTTTTTGGATTGATCCCTTGATCTCTCCAGTTTTCTTTTGATTTCCATTTGCAGGGAATATCTTTTTCCATCCCCTCATCTTCAGTCTGTATGTGTCCCTAGGTCTGAATTGGGTCTCTTGTAGACAGCATATGTATGATCTTGTTTTTCTATCTATTCAGCCAGTCTCTGTCTTTTGGTTGGAGCATTTAATCCATTCACATTTAAGGTAATTCTTGATATGTATGCTCCTATTACCATTTTCCTCATTGTTTTTGGTTTTTTTCTTTTAGGTCCTTTTCTTCTGCAGTGTTTCCTGCTTAGAGAAGTTCCTTTAGCATTTGTTGTAGAGCTGGTTTGGTGGTGCTGAATTCTCTTAGCTTTTGCTTGTCTGTAAAGTTTTTGATTTCTCTGTCGAATCTGAATGAGATCCTTGCTGGGTAGAGTAATCTCGGTTTTAGGTTTTTTCCTTTCATCACTGTAAATATATCATGCCACTCGCTTCTGGCCTGCAGAGTTTCTGCTGTAAAATCAGCTAATAACCTTATGGGGATTCCCTTAAATGTCATTTGTTGCTTTTCCCTTGCTGCTTTTAATATTTTTTCTTTGAATTTAATTTTTAATGGTTTGATTAGTATGTGTCTCGGAGTGTTTCTCCTATATGGGACTCTCTCCACTTCCCAAACTTGATTGACTGTTTCCTTTCCTGTGTTAGGGAAGTTATCGACTGTAATGTTTTCACATATTTTCGGAGACCCTTTCTGTTTCTCTTCTTCTTCTGGGACCCTTATAATTCGAACGTTGGTGTGTTTAATGTGTCACAGAGCTCTCTGAGACTGTCCTCAATTTTTTTCATTCTTTTGCCTTTATTCTACTCCACAGCAGTTATTTCCACCATTCTATCTTCCAGCACACTTATCCATTCTTCTGTCTCAGTTATTCTGCTATTGATTCCTTCTAGAGTGTTTTTAATTTCAGTTATTGTGCTGTTCATCACTGTTTGTTTGCTCTTTAGTTCTTCTAGGTCCATGCTAAACGTTTCTTTTCTCCATTCTGTTTCTGAGGTTTTGCATCATCCTTAGTATCATTACTCTGAATTCTTTTTCAGGTAGACTGCCTATTTCCTGTTCATTTGTTTGGTGTTGTGGGTTTTTACCTTGCTCCTTCATCTGCAGCATATTTCTCTGTCTTCTCATTTTGTTTAACTTACTGTGTTTGGGGTCTCCATTCCGCAGGCTGTAGGTTCGTAGTCCCTCTTACTTCTGGTGTCTGCCCCAGTGGGTGAGGTTGGTCCACTGGCTTGTGTAGGCTTCCTGGTGGGGGGACTGGTGTCTGTGTTCTGGTGGGTGCAGCTTGGTTTCGTCCCTCTGGTGGGCAGGGCTGTGGCAAGGGGTGTGTTTTGGGGTCCCATGTGAGCTTAGAATGACCTTAGGCAGCCTGTCTGCTAATGGGTGGTGTTGTGTTCCTGTCTTGCTAGTTGTTTGGCCTGAGGCATCCAGCACTGGAGCTTGCTGGCCTTTGGGTGTAGCTGGGTGTTAGTGTTGAAATGGAGCCCTCTGGGAGAACTCTTGCTGATTAATAATCCCTGAAGCTGCGAGTTCTCTGGTGGTCCAATGTCCTGGACTCGGCTCTCCCACCTCAGAGGCTCAGGACCGATCCCTGGCCAGAGCACCAAGACCCTGCAAGGTGCATGGCACAGAAGAAACAGAAAGAAAAGAAAAGAAAATGAACATACAAGATCCCAAGACAAATGGTAAAAGCAAAACTAAACAGACAAAAACACAAAGAAACACACACACTCACAAAAAGAAAAAAATTTGGAAAACAAAAAAGAGAGCAACCGAACCAATAAACAATCCCCAAAATGAAAACAAACACTAAAAACTAGACTAACAAAAATAAAAAACCAAAACCAAAGCAAACAGAGGAAGCATACTAAAAACAGGTAAAGAAAGCATACAAGAAACACAAAAATGATAAAAAGTCAAAATGAAAGTTGAAAACAAAAGGGAAAAATACAAAACAAAGAAGTAAAGTAAAAACAGAAAAGTGGAAAATATAGTTAAAAAGAAGATAAAACATAAGCGAAAGAAAGGAAAAGAACAAAAAGGAGAAAATGCAATATAACAAAAAAGTACAGTAAAAATAGAAAAAGGTATTAAAAATAAAAGCATAAAAAGAAAAGTAAATAAAAAATAAAAATTAAAAGAATAATAGAAGAGCACACAGAAGATAGTGCTGCGGGAAAATGCTGAGTTCACGTCTCCCCGCAACTAGGGCGTTTGCAGGCCTCTGGTGCAGACCCAGATGCCCAAGGAGATGGTAGGAACCCCCAAGTGAACCGCTGCCCCACACAGCTTGAGGGATCTTGGTTTATGAGCCGGGGGTTGGGCCGAAGTTCCTGCCTTTGGAGCTCTGAGTCTGAACCACTAGACTAACAGAGAACCTCAGACCCCAGGGAATATTCATTGGAGTGAGGTCTCATGGAGGTCCTCATCTCAGCACCAAGACCCAGCTTTACCCAAAAGCCTACAAACTCCAGTGTTGTAAGCCTCAGGCCAACAAGCAGTAAGACAGGAACACAATCCCACTCATAAAAATGAAAAAAAAATGACACTGCAAAAAAATATGTCACAGATGAAGGAGCAAGGTAAAAACCTACAACACCATATAAATGAAGAGGAAATAGGCAATCTACCTGAAAAATAATTCAAAGTAATGATAGTAAAGATGATCCAGAATCTCGGAAATACAATGGAGGCACGGATGGACAAAATACGAGAAATGTTTAACAAAGATCAAAAGAACTAAAGAACAAACAGAGATGAGCAACACAATAACTGAAATGAAAAATACACTAGGAGGAATCAATAACAGAATAACTGAGGCAGAAGAATTAATAAGTGAGCTGGAATAAAAAATGGTGGAAAAAACTGCCAAGGAGCAGAATAAAGAAAGAACAATGAAAAACATTGAGGACAGGGCTTCCCTGGTGGCGCAGTGGTTGAGAGTCCACCTGCCGATGCAGGGGACACAGGTTCGTGCCCCGGTCTGGGAAGATCCCACATGCCGTGGAGTGGCTAGGCCCGTGAGCCATGGCTGCTGAACTTGCGCGTCTGGAGCCTGTTCTCCACAACAGGAGAGGCCACAACAGTGAGAGGCTCTACAAACATTCGAATTATAGGGGTCACAGAAGAAGAAGAGAAACAGAAAGGGTCTGAGAAAATATTAGAAGAGATTACAGTCGGAAACTTCCCTAACATGGGAAAGGAAAGAGTCAATCAAGCCCAGGAAGCAGAGAGAGTCCCATACAGGATAAACCCAAGGAGAAACACTCTGAGACACATATTAATCAAACTATTAAAAATTAAATACAAAAAAAATTAATTACAAAGAAACAGTATTAAGAGCAGCAATGGAAAAGCAACAAATGACATACAAGGGAATCACCATAAGGTTATTAGCTAATTTTTCAGCAGAAATTCTGCAGGCCAGGAAGGTGTGGCAGGATATACTTAAAGTGCTGAAAGAGAAAAACCTACAACCGAGATTACTCTACCCAGCAAGGATCTCATTCAGATTCAACAGAGAAATCAAAAGCTTTTCGCACAAGAAAAAGTTAAGAGAAGTCAGCCACACCAAACCAGCTTTACAACAAATGCAAAAGAATCTTCTCTAGGTGGGAAACACAAGACAAGAAAAAGATCCACAAAAACAAGCCGAAAACCATTAAGAAAATGGTAATAGGAACATACGTGTCGATTATAACCTTGAATGTAAATACATTAAATGCCCCAACCAAAACACACTGGCTGAATGAATACAAAAACAAGACCCATATATATGCTGTCTACAAGGCTTAGGAACACATACAGACTGAAAGTGAAGGGATGGAAAAAGATATTCCTTGCAAATGGCAATCAAAAGAAAGCTGGATTAGCAGTACTCGTATCAGATAAAATAGACTTTAAAATAAAGTCTGTTACAAGAGATAAGGAGGGACAGTACATAATAATCAAAGGATCAATCCAAGAAGAAGATAAAACAATTATAAATATTTATGCACCCAACATAGGAGCACCTCAATTCATAAGGCAAATGCTAACAACCATGAAAGGAGAAACTGACAGTAACACAATAATAGTTGGGGACTTTAACAGCCCACTTACACCAGTGGACAGATTATCCAAATTGAAAATAAATAAGGAAACACAAGATTTAAATGAAATAATAGACCATATAGATATAATTGATATTTATAAAACATTCCACCCAAAAGTGGCAGAATACAGTTTCTTCTGAAGTGCACATGGAACATTCTTCAGGATAGATCACATCTTGAGTCACAAATGAAGCCTCAGAAAATTTAAGAAAATTGAAATCGTATCAAGCATCTTTTCTGACCACAATGCTATGAGATTGGAAATCAATTACAGGAAGAAAAAAAAAAACTGCAAAACATACAAGTACATGGAGGCTAAACAGTGCACTACTAAATAACCAAGAGATCACTAAGGAAGTCATAGAAGAAATTTAAAAAGTACATAGAAACAAATAACAATGAAAGCACGATGACCCAAAACCTATGGGACACAGCAAAAGCAGTTCTAAGAGGGAAGTTTACAGCAATTCAATCTCACTTCAAGAAACAAGAAAATTTTCAAATTAACAATCTAACCCTACGCTTAGAACAACTAACGAAAGAACGAAGAAAACCCAAAGTCAGTAGAAGGAAAGAAATCATAAATATCAGAGCAGAAATAAATGAAATAGAAGTGAAGAAAACAATAGCAAAGATCAATAAAACCAAAAGCTGGTTCTTTGAGAAGATAAAATTGATAAACCCTTAGCCAGACTCTTCAAGAAAAAAAGGGAGAAGACACAAATTAATAAAATTAGAAATGAAGAAGGAGAAATCACAACTGACACTGCAGAAATAAAAAAGATTATAAGAGGCTACTACAGGCAACTATATGCCAATAAAATGGACAACCACGAAGAAATGGGCAAATTCTTGGAAAGGTACAATTTTCCAAGACTGAACCAGGAAGAATTAACAAATGTAAACAGACCCATCACAAGTAATGAAATTGAAACCATAATTAATAATCTTCCAACTAACAAATCCAGGACCAGATGAGATGACACCAATCCTTCTCAAACTCTTCCAAAATATTGCAGAGGGAGAAAACTCCCAAATGTATTCTACGAAGCCACCATCACCCTGATACCAAAATCCAAAAAAGACATCACAAAAAAAGAAAATTATAGACCAATATCAGTGATGAACATAGATGCAAAAGTCCTGAACAAAATACTAGCAAACAGAATCTGACAACATGTTAAAAGTGTCATACACCATGATTAAGTGGGATTTATCATAGGGATGCAAGGATTCTTCAGTATACGCAAATCAATCAATGTGATACACCACATTAAGAAATTAAGGAATAAAAACCATATGATCATCTACGTAGATGCAGAAAAAGCTTTTAAGAAAATTCAACACCCATTTATGATAAAAACTCTCCAGAAAGTGTGCACAGAGGAAACTTACCTCAACATAAAAAAGGCCGTATATGACAAACCCACAGCAAGCATCATACACAATGGTGAAAAATTGAAAGCATTTCCACTAAGATCAGAAAAAAGACAAGAATGTCCACTCTCTCCACTATTATTTGACATAGTGTTGGAAGTCCTAGCCACAGCAGTCAGAGAAGAAAAAGAAGTAAAAAGAATACAAATTGGAAAAGAATAAGTAAAACTGTCACTGTTTGCAGATGACATGATACTATACATAGAAAATCCTAAAGGTGACACCAGAAAATTACTAGAGCTAAACAATGACTTTGGTAAAGTTACAGTATACAAAATTAATGCACAGAAATCTCTTGCATTCTTACACACTAACAACAAAGGATCAGACAGAGTAATTAAAGAAACAATCCCATTCAGCATTACAACAAAAAGAATAAAATACCTAGGAATAAACCTACCTAAGGAAGTAAAAGACCTGTAGTCAGAAAACTATAAAAAACTGATGAAATAAATCAAAGATGACATAAATAGATGGAGAAATATACCACGTTCTTGGATTGGAAGGATCAGTACTGTTAAAATGACGATACTACCGAAAGCAATCTGCAGATTGACTGCAATCCCTATCAAATTACCAATGGCATTTTCCACAGAACTGGAACAAAAAAATCTTAAAACTTGTATGGAGACACAAAAGACCCCAAATAGCCAAAGCAATCTTGAGAAAGAAAAATGGATTTGGAGGAATCAGTCTCCTCAACTTCAAACTATACCAGAAAGCTGCAGTAATCAAAACAGTATGGTACTGGCACAGAAACAGAAATGTGGATCAGTGGTACAGGATAGAATGCCCAGAGATAAACCCACGCACATATGGTCACCTAATTTACAACAGAGGAGGCAAGAACATACAATGGAGAATAGACAGCCTCTTCAATAAGTGGTGGTGGGAAAACTGGACAGGTACATGTAAAAGAATGAAATTAGAACACTACCTAACACCATACACAAAAGTAAACTCCAGATGGATTAAAGACCTAAATGTAAGACTGGACACTATAAAACTCTTGGAGGATAACATAGGAAAAACACTCTTTGACATAAAGCACAGCAGGATCTTTTTTGACCCACCTCCTAGAGTAACGGAAATAAAAAGAAAAATAAACAAATGGGACTTAATGTAACTTAAAAGCTTTTGCACAGCAAAGGAAACCATAAAGAAGACAAAAAAGACAACCCTCAAATTGGGAGAAAATATTTGCAAATGAAACAACAGACAAAGGATTAGTCTCTAAAATATACAAACAGCTCATGGAGCTCAATATCAAAAAAACCAACAATCTAATTAAAAAATGAGTGGAAGACCTAAATAGACATTTCACCAAGGAAGACATACAGATGGCCAAGAACCTCATGAAAAAATGCTCAACATCACTGATTATTAGAAAAATGCAAATCAAAACTACAATGAGGTATAACCTCACGCCTGCCAGAATGGCCATATCAGAAAATCTAGAAACAAAAAATGCTGGAAAGGATGTGTTGAAAAGGGAACCCTCCTGCACTGTTGGTGGGAATGTAAATTGATACAACCACTATGGAAAACAGTATGGAGTTTCCTTAAAAAACTAAAAATAGAACTACCATATGACCCAACAATCCCACTACTGGGCATATACCCTAAGAAAACCATAATTCAAAAAGAGACATCTACCACAATGTTCATTGCAGCACTATTCACAATAGCCAGGACGTGGAACCAACCTAAATGTCCATCGACAGATGAATGGACAAAGAAGATGTTGCACATATATATGATGGAATATTACTCAGCCATAAAAAGAAATGAAATTGAGTTATTTGTAGTGATATGGATGGACCTAGAGTCTGTCATACAGAGTGAAGTAAGTCAGAAAGAGAAAAACGAATACCATATGCTAACACATATATATGGAATCTTAAAAAAAAAAAAATGGTACTGATGAACCTAGTTGCATGGCAGGGATAAAGATGTAGACATAAAGAATGGACTTGAGGACACAGGGTGGGAAGGGGAAGCTGGCGTGAAGTGAGAGTATCATGAACATATATACACTACTGAATGTAAAATAGGTAGTGGGAAGCAGCATCACAGCACAGGGAGATCAGCTCGGTGCTTTTCGATGACCTAGAGGGGTGGGATAGGGATGATGGGAGGGAGGCTCAAGAGGGAGGGGATATGAGGACATGTGTATACATATGGCTGATTCTCTTTGGTGTACAAGAGAAACTAATACAGTATTCTGAAGCAATTATACTCCAATAAAGATGTATTAAGAAGAAAGAGTAATTTTAAAAAGACAACAACAGAACAAAATGAAAAAAGAATAATTGTAGTAATAATGTTTTCCTGTGGCCTCAGCTGTCAGTGTCCTTGCCCCCACAGGGAGCCACAGCCAATCCCTGCCTCCCCAGGAAGTCCTCCAGTACTTCTAGGCAGGTCCCTGGATCTGCTGTGGGCACTCTGGGGCCAGCTCAGACTCTGACCTGGCCTTACTGCAGCATGTACTTGCCTCCAAAGTCCACAGCCTCAGTTGTGGGAACACTCGTTGTCCATTCAGATATTTCACAGATGCACGGTTTACCAAGCCGATTGTAGATTTAACAGGCTGTTCCTGAGGCTCCACAGAGAGATTTCCCTTTCTCCTCTTTGTTCGCACTGCCCCTGGAGCTCAGCTTTGGTTTTGGCCCCACCTCTGTGCTTTAGGTGGAAGGTTACGGTTTATTTGAGATTTTTCTCGGTTCCCGAGGTAAGATTGTATTGCTGTCAACGTCCCTCTTAGAACTGCTTTTGCTGTCTCCCACAGGTTCTGGACCATTGTGTTTTTGTTGTCCTTGTATCTAGGTATTTTTTGATTTCCTCTTTGATATCTTCAGTGATCCATTGACTATTTAGTAACATATTGTTTAGCCTGTATGTGTTTGTTTTTTACAGTTATTTTTTTCTTGTAGTTGATTTCTAATCTAGTAGCATTGATGTTGGAAAAGGTGCTTGATATGATTTCAGTTTTCTTACATTTACCGAGGCTTGTTTTGAGGCCCAAGATGTAATCTGTCCTGGAGAATGTTCCGTGTGCACTTGAGAAGAAAGTGTATTCTGCTGCTTTCGGATGGAATGCCCTATAAATATCAAGTCCATCTCTTATAATGTGTCATTTAAGGCCTGTGTTTCCTTATTGATTTTCTGTCTGGATGATCTGTCCATTGGTGTAAGTGGGGTGTTAAAATCCCCCACCATTTTTGTCCCCCGCTGTCGATTTCCCCTTTTATGGCTGTTAGCATTTGCCTTATATATTGAAGTGCTCTTATGTTGGGTGCATATATATTTACAATTGTTATATCTTCTTCTTGGATTGATCCAAGTGTCCTTCCTCCTCTCTTGTAACAGTCTTTATTTTAAAGTCTATTTTGTCTGATATAAGTATTGCTACTCTAGCTTTCTTTTGATTTCCATTTGCATGGAATATCTTTTTCTCTCCCTTCACTTTCAGTCTGTATGTGTCCCTGAGTCTGAAGTGGGTCTCTTGTAGATAACATATATACAGGTCTTGTTTTTGTATTCATGCACTCAGTCTGTGTCTTTTGTTTGGACCATTTAATTCATTTACATTCTAGGTAATTATTGATGTGTATGTTCCTGTTGCCATTTTCTTAATTTTTTCGGATGAGCTTTTTCTGGTCTTTTCTTTTTCTTCCCTTCTTCTTTTGTTCTGTTATGGTTTGACTCTCTTTAGGGTTGTGTTTGAGTTGCTTTTTCTTTTTTGTTTGTGTATCTATTTAAGTTTTTGGTTTGCAGTTCCCTTGAGTTTAAATATAGCAGTCTGTATATGTACAATGTTGCTTTAAGTTGCTGTTCTCTTAAATTCAAATGCAGTTGCCATTTCCTGCATTTGTGCTCTCCTATTCTGATGGTTGCCTCTTTTGATATCATATTTGTGTGTGGATGATTTCCTCCTTTTACTGTATGTTTGCCTCTACCAGTGAGCTTTCCCCACCTAGAGAAGTTCCTTTAGTATTTGTTGTAAGGCTGGTTTGGTGGTGCTGAAGTCTCTTAGCTTTTGCTTGTCTGTAAAGCTTCTGATTTCTTCTTCAAATCTGAATGATAGCCTTACTGGGTAGAGTAGTCTGGTTTGTAGGTTTCCCTTTCATCACTTTAAATATATTGTGTCACTCCCTTCTGGCCTGCAGAGTTTCTGCTCAAAAATCAGCTGATAACCTTATGGGGATTCCCTTATATATTATTTGTTGCTTTTCCCTTGTTGCTTTTTATATGTTTTATGTATTAATTTTTTTCGTTATGTGTCTCAGGTTCCTCCTTGGGTTTATCGTGTATGGGACTCTCTGTGCTTCCTGGACTTGGATGACTCTTTCCTTTTCCATGTTAGGGAAGTTTTTGGCTTAATCTCTTCAAATATTTTCTCAGGCCCTTTCCCTTTCTCTTCTTCTTCTGTGACCCCTATGATGCGAATGCTGGTGTGTTTAATGTCCCAAAGATCTCTTAAACTGTCCTCATTTCCTTTCATTCTTTTTTCTTTATTCTGCTCTGTGGGGATGATTTCCATAAATCTGTCTTCCAGCTCACTTATTCGTTCTTCTAGCTCAGTGATTCTGTTATTGATTCCTTCTAGTGTGTGTTTCATTTCGGTTATTTTGTTGGTCATCTCTGTTTGTTTGTTATTTAAATCTTCTAGCTCTTTGTTAAACATCTCTTGTATCTTCTCGGTCTATTCCTCCATTCCTTTTCTGAGATCTTGGATCATCTTTACTATCATTACTCTGAATTCTTTTTCAGGTAGATCGCTTATCTCCTCTTCATTTAGTTGTTCTTGTGCGTTTTTATCTTGTTTCTTCATCTGTAACATATTTCTCTGTCCTCTCATTTTATCTAACTTTCTGTGTTTGTGGTCTCCTTTCCACAGGCTACAGGATCGTAGTTCCTCTTGCTTCTAGTGTCTACCTCTTGGTGGGTGAGGTTGGTCCAGGGGACTGTGCAGTCTTCCTGGTGGGAGGCACTGGTGCTTGCCCTCTGGTGGGTAGAGCTGGGTCTTCTGCCTCTGGTGGGCAGGGCTGTGCCAAGGGGTGTGTTTTGCAGTGACTGTGAGCTCAGTATGACTTTTGGCAGCCTGTCTGCTGATGGATGGGACTGCGCTCCTATCATGTTGGTTGTTTGGCCTGAGGCATTCCAGCACTAGAACCTGCAGGCTGTTGGGTGGGTCTGGGTCTTGGTGCCAAAATTGGGACCTGTGGAAGAGCTGATGTCAATCAGTATTCCCTGGAGCCTCTCCTACCAGTGTCCTTGCCCCCAAAGTGAGCTGTAACTGACCCTCGCTTCCCCAGGAAACCCTCCAAGACCCCTAGGTAGGTCTAGCCCAGTTTTCTATGGAGATACTCCTTTGTGGTGGGTCTTTATGCACATGAGACCTTGTGTGTGTCCTTCAAGAGTGGAGTCTGTTTCCCCAAGCCCTGTGGAGCTCCTGCACTCCAGCCCTGCTGGCCTTCAAGGCTAAATGCTATGGAGGTTCTTCCTCTCAATGCCAGACACTCAGACTGTCTTGGAGGGCTATTTTTATTTGAGAACGTCCCTGTGTAACTTGCATGGGTTTAACATTTTTTGGTGCAAGGGCTGTTTTTAGTATGGATATCTGCCACTTCTTTTCTCAGTGTATGCTGGCCATTATCCCCTTGATAAGGGGGTGTGACATGTTGTGGTGTCCAGAGCCTGTACTGGATATTGAGCAGGGCCTCCCATTTGCTCTCTGGTCGTCACTGACCTGTCAGGGACAGGGTGTGCTCCCTAGTTGCTGGAGTAGAAGCCCCCAGATCTGTTTCTTAGCTGTGTTTCTGATCTGCAGTACAAGGTAGGTGGGATTGGAGCCCTCCCACTGGGAGAGAAGCCACTGAGTATTCTTCCTCTGGAGGTGTTTACCTGTAAGTGTGCTCTGTTGTGTCCCCTTTCACCCGTTGTTTGAGCTCTCAGATTACACTGTTGTTGGCACTGCTCTGAGCCCCGTCTTAACTGTGAGTATGCCTGCAGTTGGCCCTGGCATCTCTCCGGCATAGTTCTCAACAGTCCACCAGTGTAGATCCACTGAAGTCAGGTCCCAGGATTGCAATAATCATGGATCTGGACCTGCTATGGGCACTTTGGAGGCAGCTCAGACTCTGGCCTGGCCCAATCCCCACGTGTACATGCCCACAAAGTCCACAGCTGCTAAAGCTAGATCCGTCTCAGCCATGGGAGCACTCATTGTCCATTCAGATGTTCTGCAGGCGCTGAGTTTACAAAGCCCCTCTTAGGGGTGTGAATCCGCAGTTCACTCAGCCACAAGAGAGATTTCAGTCCTTCTTTCTTAGTTGCACCGCCCCTGGGGCTCAGCTGTGGTTTCAGTCCCACATGTGCTTGTGGGCCAGCCACAGGCGTCTGCTCCCGAGGGTGCTCCAGAGTGCATGAGCCTGCCTGAACAGGAGTGGGCAGAGTAGGTGGCGCCTGGGGGCATGTGAGCCTGCCCTGGGAGGGTGGGGGTGGAGAAGGCAGTAGCTGGGGGCTTGTGAGCGCCCCTGCCCCAGCGGAAGCCCTTCCTAATGCCCACAGAGGCAGGGGCTGGCGCGTGGGGAGAGAGCCTGCATTGGTGGCCTCGCCCTTTGTCTCTCAACAATGGCGCTTCACTTCTATGGCAGTCCAGGCTTCCTCCACGAGAATTCCCAGTTGTGGAGCTCCTCACTCCTGTCCTGTCAGGCTGTCTCCTTGCAGCCAACAGCAGTCCTCTCCCTGAGACTGCTCTCAAAATCCCACGTTCCAGCACCTAGCTCCCATCCGCGATGGTGGACACATGTCTCAGGCTGGGGCATGCAGAGCTGTGGCACAGACCCTCCTCTGTGTAGGTCTCACTCTGTCCTGCTTGCCATAGACTGGTCGCTGCACTCTCGTCTGAGCCCCTGAAGCTCCCATTCTTCCCCAGCTGATCTCCATGCTGGTGATGGGACTCCCCTGGGTGTGGGAACCTCTCCTTCAGCTCCCTGCCAGGGGCACAGATCCTGTCCTGCTTCCTCTCTCTTTTCCCTTCTTTCTTTCATCCTACCCAGTTACATGGGGATCTTTCTTGTCCTTTTAGGTGCCTAAGGTCCTCTGTTAGTGTTTTTTCTTGTTCTTTCTTTCATCCTACCCTGTTTGTATGGGGATTTTTCTTATCCTTTTAGGAGTCCAAGGTCCTCTGTTAGTGTTCAGCAGGTGCTCTGTGAGAATTGTTCTATTTGTAGATGTATTCCTGATGCATTTGTGGGGAGAAGTGAATTCCATGTCCTCCTACACCTCCACCATCTTGACTCTAGAAATGAATT
Organism: Neophocaena asiaeorientalis asiaeorientalis; assembly: GCF_003031525.2. Taxonomy (NCBI): domain Eukaryota; kingdom Metazoa; phylum Chordata; class Mammalia; order Artiodactyla; family Phocoenidae; genus Neophocaena; species Neophocaena asiaeorientalis. Next base: position 832,402 of record NW_020185335.1, on the reverse strand, counting down.
TTCTAGAAGAAAAAACTATGATGAATTCCAGGTAACTGATTTCAGATGAGATCCTTAAGTAATAAAATACCATTAGGTTTAGTAGACTCACAAACATGAGACTACAAAGGACTCTGAGATAATAAGCAGATGACATCAGAAACAGAAATACTAGGCAAGACCATGACCTTGAATTTTGGTTAGGGGAAGAAGGTGAGGACATTCTAGACACTGAGGGCTACAACCGAGACAAATAGTAGCAAGACAAAACAGTTTTTAAAAATAATTCTGATGTATATTGGGAGGGACAATAGTAAACTTAACATCAGGAAATAACAATTTCTAAGATTTTATTTGTTGCTTCTGATCTTGATCTAGTACTTGAGTTCTACGCTTCTGTTAAGGTGCTTAGTAAACCCCCACAATCAACCAAGGGCCAGGCTATGATAAGGGTTTCCATTTTAAACAGATTCAAGTAACATTGAACCAGAAAAAGAAATAAAGTTCATTTAAGGCACTGCTGTGTTTTTAGAAGGACCTGGGTTATGGTGGAAGAGCAGAGTAGCAGTAAAGAACAAAGGCTCAGATATCAAATAGACATCATTTCCTCCGCTTCCTTACTATGTGACTTTGGCTGGGGCTATGACTTCACCGATACGACCTTTGATAGACCTACAGTTAGCTTTAGTAGATATCACCAGTTTTCGAAAGCCGTTTTACTATCCTATACCCCCACCAGCAATGTCTTAGAGTTCCAGTTCCTCCACACCCTCACCAGCATTCTGGTGAGTCTGTTTTATCCTTTATATTTAGCACTTTCTGTGTCCTCTTTAAGAAATATTTTATAACTCAGTGGCTTTATTTTAAAGTTTTTATCTTTAATTCACCAAAAATTTATTTTAATAAGAGATATGAGGTAAGGATCCAAGTCAGTTTTTTCCCAAGTGCTCTTTCACTTGTCCAAAAACGTTTCTTAAAGACTTCCTATTTTAAATGCCACCTTTAGGGAATTTCCAGTCACAATGACTTCTTAAGTTTATGATATGAAACGCTCCAACACTTGGCGATGTTCAATAAAATATTAAAGCATCAAAAGACAGAGGTAAACTTCGAAACAAATCAGTATCTCTGTGGACCAAACATAGAATAGAAAAGCAGAATGGTAAGTGGAGCTGAAGTCAATGTCCTTCTGTGTTGTGGGTTTAAAAAACAAAAGAGCAGTATTTGCCATGAGTGTAGCTCCTGTGAGATAAGGAGTACTTCAGGTGCTCCATCTGAACCAGGGATGTGAATCCCAGACGACAACGTGAATTGAGGGGCTGGAGTAAGCGATCTTTTCATGAAAGAAGTCTGGGGGGAAAAGTTTCTGGTCACTATGTTGGGCTGTGCCTTTCAGGAAAACTCAGGATACATTTGGAAGAAGATAAATTCTCATAACCAGAGCAGAACCAAGCTTCCTGTGAGCTTTGTGACAGCATCAGGGATATTCCCCATATCAACTTCCTGGGGTAGAAATCCTAACATGCCGTTATCAGACATCATTCTCAACTGGGGGATCAGGATTTGGGTGGAGGTAAACATAAGCCTACCTGATTAGGGATTGGGTTGAACACTGAAAGAAGAGAGGTGGGGTGGAAATAAACCTCAAAATAGCTAAAAATTCCAAACAGAGGAACACGTTTACTCATCTGAAAGAAACCAACCAAATTAGCAATCACAATATGAATTCACTCTAAACAGAATTGATTTCTTAAGGTAAATATATTTAAGGTGCTCAAGGAGGTAAATAAGGAATAATTTCAATAAAAAACAAAAGATGAAGAATGAAGAAATCACTTCTAGAATGAAGACAACCACAAAGCATAAATACAAGAATGCAGTGAAGTGATTGTGAAACAACAGAAGGAAATAAAATATTGGTTATAATTAAAGAAGTAGAAGAAAAGAACTGGATGAAGATAACATTGAAAGGAACACAGAGTGAGTTAACATTCATAAAAGCAAATAGAAGATAGAAATGAGAAGATTAAACATTAAATAAAAATGAAAAATTAGTTTAAAAGAGTTTGAAGGAGAAAGAGGGAGATACAAGGTAAAGGAGTTCTAACACATGCATGACTGTAGTCCCAGATAAGAAAGCAAAAAGAAAATAGAACAAATATTTAAAGATATAATTTAAGAAACCTCTCAAAATGAAAGTTCTTAATCTATTTCGTATTGAGAGGGCCACACTCTTTATGTTGGACAAAATTGACCCAAAATGAATTTTATCCTAGTAAAGTTATCAGATTCCAAAAAATAATGAACGTGTCCTTCAGATAGTCAGGCATAAAGTTTATGTCACTTATAAGGAGAAAAAATATCAGGCCTACATCAATGACTTAGGTTGTGTTCCCTGAGAAGCAGTTGCTAAGATGGAGTTAGGAGTGCAAATAACACCTTGGAAAGGAAGAGGAAGAAGCTCAACTGGGCAGGGAGAGAGAGGGGATTAGTCTATGATATTGACCTGACTGAGTCTTTGTCAGCCCTATGAGGGGCTCCAGAGCAAAGATCTCCTATTAGAGGATTCCTGCATTTGTCAGGCATTGGCTAGGCACTGGTACCACCACCTAGTCCAGTCATTGCTGGGAGTGCCCTGAGAAGAATATGCATTCAGCTACTGCTGCTTTGCTCAGTCATTCCCCAGGCACTGCGCTGGGAAAAGCATGACCTTGATTCAAAAGCTGAAGCAGACCCTGCTGAAATTAACAGCTGGCAGTTGTCAGCTGACCTCACTGGGCAGCAGATTCTTTCATAAACAAGAATCTGAGCAGTGCATCTCCATGCCCGCCACGGTTCACCTTTTGTATTATGCCCATGAAAAATACAAAGCAGCTCCCCCAGGGCTCCGGTGGGCCTCTATTCCTAAGGGGAAACTTAGAATAGGGAAATTAGCAGGATGAACTACAACCTCACTGTTACAAGTTGGTCTCAGTATTACAACGGGTACACATTGTCTCCAAATTCCACTTTCATTCTAAGTTCCTTTCACCTTCAGCTACCAGCTCTGCTTGTTTCACTGACTTGCCTGGTAGGGTGACCTCAAACAAATCCTCATTGCTGAGGGGCCTGGGTCCTTGCTAACCATACTCATCTCAGGCTAAGGATTGCCCTTGACAATTAAGTCACATTTGGGCAAGAAAATACCAAGAGATGCCCAATTGTGTCACCTGAATTTCACACATGTTCCTTTTTGCCCCACTGTGTAGCAGACACCCTATTTTCTTTTGTTGTTCAAGGGGTCATTATCCCCTGACAAGGTGGTGACTCCTCTTACAAGGAGCCTAAAGTACTCATGTTGCAGCTGTAGCTTGTAGCTCCAGAATACCAATTTGAAGGAGTTCTTGCTATATCTCCTGATGAGAGTGTTCTCTCTTTGAGGACCAGGACCTCTAACTCTGTGGAGCCCAGATTTGTGGAGCTGGGAAACACAAGATCCCCTGGATTCGTGAAAAGTGATGGTAAGTGGGAGCCCCTCCTGCTTCCATTCTTTGTCTCCTGGATGCTGTGTCCTACTGAGGACACAGGCACCACATAAAGGTCTCTGATTCAGTGTGTATACCATGATCTAGAGGGTGACTCCCCATCCTTGAAGGGTATTGCCTTTGAGGTATTGCTTTAGCTTCACCATTCAGCAGTCTTTTCCAATGATCTATATTAGGTTGGCAGCTTCTAGATGGTACAATAAATGATACAAGAGGTGGATCCCATGGACCTACTTCTACACTCCCTTTATTGTAAAGTGGCTTCCCTGGCTGGATGCTATGTTGTGTGGGATTCCATGCCTATGGAATAGGTATTGCTTAAGCCCTTAGATAGTAGTGCTGACTGAGGCCCTGAGAGAAGTAAAGGCAAACCCACATGTGGAATAGGTATCATCAATTCCTATGAGAAAAAACAAAAACCAGCCCGCCCTTCCAGGATGAAATGTACTCAACATTACATCTAGTGGCTGGTCACCATGTTGAAGGCTCAGTATTGGTGTCTGTTGCTTGCAACTTGCACATTTAGAGGCAACAGTAGCTATATCAGCCTTGGTTAGAGTCTGGGATGCTGTCCCCATGAATAGCCTCCATCTCTGCCACTCTGGTAACTTTATTCATAGGCCCATTGAACTGCATGGCTTATGACAAAAATGGAGTAATATTAACTCACCAAGTCATTTTGTTTACTTGGTGGTTTAATGCTCTTTCCATGATTGATGCTTCCTGATGAATGCTACTGTGTGATACAAAGATCTTTACACTTCATGTCTACTCTCATAGGCCTATCCATATGCCTTGTCCTAGGGCTCCTTGTCTTTCATTCTTACCTTTCAGATCCCTGACCAATAGGCCAGGCCATTTGTCACTGCCCATTAGTCCATACATATTCTTACCACAAGCCACTTCTTCCATACAGAGTGGATGACCACTGCCTGAAGCTCTGACCATTGGGAAGATTGTCTCTCTCCACTGTCTTTAAAGGTTGCCCTTGAATGAGGCTGTAATGCAACTACCATCCATTTTGGGCTTGAGTCTAACCATTAATTACCTCAAAGTTCAGGCTTTATCCACCTCCTTCACATGCTTTACATAGGTGTATTGTATATGGGTGTATTGGACATGGGTTGTACATATGCCATAGATATAAGCAAGGGAGGGCGCTGGTGAACTATAGTGGATGATATGGGGGTCTGGTCTACCTGCTCATGCAACTTAAGTGTATCCTTTGGTACTGCTCATGATTATCCTTTATGTCCTATTTATATCTTATAATGGATTACTAGTAGGCCAAGTTAACTTTATGACTTGGGTTCAGCAGTTCTGGATATACAGTCACTAGGTATCCTGTGGTCATATATTCGATCTGTCAGGTTCCAGTATCATGCCAGAAGGTGTTTTTTAAATATCATGTAATTTTATGCTACAGCAGTCATGGTTGCTCTAGGACCTCAGGGTCTACGTTGTGATTCTTCCCCTAGATCTTGCTACAAACACACTGCACCCTTTATCACAACTGATACCTACAACACCCTATGGTCTACTGGACTGTATGACTCAAGTGGCTGAGCCACTTGCACTACAGCCTGTACCTTCTACAGAGCTCTTTCCTGTTCCTGGACTCATTCAAAACTGGCAGCCTTCTTTATTACCTAATATGTGGGCCAGAGCACTATTTCTAGTCATAGAATATGTTACCTGTAGAACCTGAAAAGGTCTAATAGGCATTGTACTTCCTACAAAGAATGACAGCTTTTCCTTTTCCTTTCCAGCTTTTAAGACCTATTTCTTTCTCTCACCTAATTGCATCAGCTACTCTATAATAGTGGTGAAAAGTGAACTGCTGAAAACTTCTTGGCTTGGTACATTTTTAGGGGGAAGAGTGGCTCTTTGATAATTAAAAATTTTTTTTCTTTTTCTGTGGTACTTAATCCATTTAGATTTGCTCTCTCCTCTGGAGGTACATTTTCATGATTTTTTCCTAAAAATTCATCCGTTTCAATAATATTTTAAATATATAGAGTTAAACAAAGTAATTTGCTTTATTATATTTCCTCTGAATCTGTTATTTCCCCATTGTTGTTCTTTCAGTTTATTGAGATACAATTGACATACAGTACTGCATATTTTAAGGTGTATAGCATAATGACTAATATTTATTATAAAATATTATTTTCCCATCCTAATTTTTATATTTATGATTTCTACCTTTTTTCTTGTTTAGACAACTTATTAGCTAAATGGTTTGTTGGTGCCCCCTAATTTCTTGAATTGGGAACTTAAACTTTTATTCTTCTTTGAATAACTTATAAATTAACATAAATATTTAAGGTTACATTTTTTTTTCTGAGCTCTGTGGTTATCCTATATGAACTGATACGTGCTCTTTTGTTATTTTTAAGAAAGAAATTGTGTAATTTTGGTTTTGATCTCCTTTTTGTTCCAAGAGTTGTTAAGAAAGTTGTAAAAATATCCTAGGGTGTTTTTCCCCTTTTGATCAGAGAATTTTATCTGTATTATTTCTATATCTTGGGATTTGTTGATTTTTTTTTTTGAGGGCTTAATAACTTTTGTGAATGTTCCAAGATTCTTAAAAAGACAGTATAGTCACCTGAAACTTATATAATATTGTAAATAAACTATCCCTTAAGAAAAAAGAAAAAAGACTATATTATGTATGTATATATGTAGTATAAGTATAATATGTATATTGAATACACATTGAATATGAATATTACTGATTGTTAGATCTTCATTATGGGTGTATTAGTTATCTATTGCTATATAACAAATTACCACCAAATTTAACAGTATTAAACAACAAACATTTATTATTTCACAGTTTCTCTGGATCAGGAATCTAGGCACAGTTTGAGTCCTCTGGGTCAGGGTCTCTCACAAGACTGCAGTTAAGGTGTCAACCAAGACTGCAGTGATCTTAAGTCTCAACTGTGAGAGATCAGCTTCCAGCTTTACTTACCTGGCTATTATGAGGACTCAGGTCCTCATTGGCTATTGGCTAGAAATATCAGCGCCTTGACACGTATGCCTCTCTACAGGACAAATTACAACATGGTAGTAGGTGTCCTCAGGGTGAGTGAGGGAAGAAGCAAGAGAGAGAATGACCAAGGTGGAAGCAAGAGTTCTTTTGTAGCTTAATCTCGGATGACATCATCACTTTGCCACATTCTTTTGGTTAGAAGAGGGTCACTAGGTACAGCCTACAATCAAAGGGAGGGGATTGCACAAGGGCATAAATATTACAAAGCAGGGATCATTGGGGACTATTTTAGAGGCTGTTTATTATAGTCTTCCTTATGTCCAGTGACTCCTGTCCTTCGCACATTCAAAATATATTCAGCCCCACTCCCAGATCCCCCAAAGTCTCACCAAGTTAAAGCATCAGCTCATAGTTCAGAACCTTATCATCAAATCACACCCTGTTGTAGATGAGGCTCTTCAGGCATATTTCTTTTTTTTTTTTAACATCTTTATTGGAGTATAATTGCTTTACAGTGGTATGTTAGTTTCTGCTTTATAACAAAGTGAATCAGCTATACATATACATATATCCGCATGTCTCTTCCCTCTTGCATCTCCCTCCCTCCCACCTTCCCTATCCCACCCCTCTAGGTGGTCACAAAGCACCGAGCTGATCTCCCTATGCTATGTGACTTCTTCCCACTAGCTATCTGTTCTACATTTGGTAGTGTATATATGTCCATGCCAGTCTCTCACTTCGTCCCAGCTTACCCTTCCCCCTCCCCGTGTCCTCAAGTCCATTCTCTACATCTGCATCTTTATTCCTGTCCTGCCCCTAGGTTCTTCAGAACCATTTTTTTTTAATCTTCCATATATATGTGTTAGCATACGGTATTTGTTTTTCTCTTTGTGACTTCCTTCACTCTGTATGACAGACTCTAGGTCCGTCCACCTCACTACAAATAACTCAGTTTCGTTTCTTTTTATGGCTGAGTGATATTCCATTGTATATATGTGCCACATCTTCTTTATCCATTCATCTGTCGATGGACACTTAGGTTGCTTCCATGTCCTGGCTATCGTAAATAGAGCTGCAGTGAACATTGTGGTACATGACTCTTTTTGAATTATGGTTTTCTCAGGGTATATGCTGAGCAGTGGGATTGCTGGATCATTTGGTAGTTCTATTTTTAGTTTTTTAAGGAACCTCCATACTGTTCTCCATAGTGGCTGAACCAATTTACATTCCCACCAACAGTCAGGCATACTTCGTAAGTACAACTCTTACAGTTCCTCTCAATCTATAAAGTTCCTTCCCATCCACATGACACAATAGTGAGGCAGGCATAGGAAAACCACTATGGACATTTTTTTGTTCAAAAAAGGGGGTTATGGGAGACACAAAAGAGTCTCTGGTCCATTGCAATTTTGAGATCCAGTTAGACCAATGTTGGAAGTTCCTTGATTAGGTCTCAAGACCTAATGATTCTCCATAGGTTTTGACTTTGTTCTCTGGGCTTCTTGGTTTCACCCTGAGAGTCATCCTTCCTTTTTCAAGAAAAGTACCACTGGTTACAGTCAAGAAGTTGTTTCAGTCTGCTTTTCCTGCCAGTAGAGTTTGGTGGTGGGGGGAAGGGTGGGTCTAATAGTCTCTTTTATTTCTTACTGTACTTTTCATTTGGTCCCTTTTAGATCAAGCTGGCCAAGTTCTTGCTGATAATAATTCTTGAAAAAAAGTGTGGGGCCCCTGTGAATATCATTAGGGTTCACTTCATTTAACAAAAGTCACAGCCAGAAAACTCTTCTAGATAAGCTCTTCTTTATCTCCTAGGAATCTGTAGGACAAAGCTCTTCAGCTTCCTAGAGATCCTATTGTTTGAGAGGATCGTGAAGCACACCGTTAATCTTTCTAAAAAGGCCCTTTGTGTGACTCTTCATAGTCCTCTGAAGGTACCACCTTTGATCTTTCATAGCCTAAGAAAGGTTTTTACATTCACACCTTGGTGTCACCTTTAGGCCAGGGCTCTCCTTGCAGTGCTACAGTATGAACTTTTCTTGGAGGCTATTTCTTTTTTTTTTTTTTTTTTTTTTTTTAAAACATTTTTTTTGGGGTATAATTGTTTTACAATGGGGTGTTAGTTT
>NW_020185335.1:767553-823725 GCF_003031525.2 Neophocaena asiaeorientalis asiaeorientalis | reverse complement strand
CCTCCCGCAGTCTCCGCCCGCGGAGGGGCTTCCTAGTGTGTGGAAACTTTTCCTCCTTCACAGCTCCCTCCCACTGGTGCAGGTGCCGTCCTTATTCTTTTGTCTCTGTTTTTTCTTTTGCCCTACCCAGTTACGTGGGGAGTTTCTTGCCTTTTGGGAGGTCTGAGGTCTTCTGCCAGCCTTCAGTAGGAGTTCTGTAGGAGTTGTTCCACGTGTGGATGTATTTCTGGTGTATCCGTGGGAGGAAGGCGATCTCCGCGTCTTACTCTTCCGCCATCTTCAAGGTCCCCCCTTTATTTTATTCTTGCTGTATATTACAAGACTTTTTTCTTTTCCTTCGTTCTTGGTCTGGCTACACTTGCACACAGGACGCTGCACAGAGAGGCTTCATACCCGTGCCTTCAGACCAGAGCTCCTGGTGCAAAATGGCCGCTCTGTATTTTTGAAAAGCAGCCCCGAGGCTATTTCTTAATGTTAGTTTCTTTTAAATCTGGGGAGGCTACAGTTTTCAAAACCATCAAGTTCTGATTCCTTAAAAAACGTTTTTTTAATTGTGGTAAAACACACTTAACAAAATACTATAGACTTGGTGGCTTAAAAAATAGAGATTTATTTTCTCACAGTTTTGGAGGATGGAAATCCAAGATCAGGGTGCCCACATAGTCAGATTCTGGTGAGAGCTCTCTTCTTGACTTTCAGATCCCAGCCTTCTTGCTGTGCCCTCACGTGGAAGAGAGAGTGCTCTGGTACTTCCTCTTCTTTTAAGGGTACCGGTTCTATCTGATTAGGGCTCCACATTTATGACCTCATTTAACCTTAGTCACCCCTTTAGAGGCCCTATTTCCAATTCACTTATATGAAAGGGTAGGGCTTCAACATATGAATTTGGGAAGGGGACACAATCCAGTCTATGACAGCCATATATGTGAGGGTTTATTTCTGGACTTTCTATTCCATTTCTTTGGTCTATATGTCTGACTTTCTATTCTGTTTCTTTGGTCTATATGTATGTCTTTATGTCTGTACCACAGTATTTTGATTACTATAGCTTTATAGTAAATTTTGAAATCATAAGTGTGAGTCCTCGAACTTTATTGTAGTATTTCAAGATTTTTTATAGCTAGTCTGAGTCCCATGAGATTCCATATGAATTTTAGGTTTCTTTTTCTCCAAAAAATCTTTGGGATTTTGATGAAATCTGTAGATCACTTTGACATCTTAAGAACATTGTCTTCCAATCTATGAGCTTGGGATGTGTTTCCATTTATTTATGTCTTCTTTAATTTCTATTTTTTTCTAGATATAAATGACATATAACATTGTGTAAATTCAAGGTATACATGCAATGACTTGATCTATGTATATATTGCAAAGTGACTACCACAATAAGGTAGTTAACACACCCATCACCCCACGTAGTTACCACTGTGTGTATGCGTGTGTAGTGAGAACTTTTAAGATTTACTCTCTTAGCCGTTTTCAAGTATATGGTATTGTGAACTATAGCCACCATGATGTACTAGATCCCCAGAACTTATAAATGGAAGTTTGTACCTTTTACAACCTTCAATCATTTTCCCTGCCCCTGGAAAACACCAGTCTGTTCTCTGTTTCTACGAGTTTGGTTCCTGTAGATTCTATACATGAGTGAGATTATGCAGTGTCTTTCTTTGTCTGATTTATTTCATCTAGCATAATGGCCTCACATGGTAGGATTTCCTTCTGTTGTTTTTTTTTTTTTTTTTAATAAATAAATTTATTTATTTATTTTTGGCTGCGTTGGGTCATCGTTGCTGTGTGCGGGGTTTCTCTAGTTGCGGCAAGTGGGGGCTACTTCATTGTGGTGCGTGGTCTTCTCATTGCGGTGGCTACTCTTGTTGCGGAGCATGGGCTCTAGGCGAGCGGGCTTCAGTAGTTGTGGCTCGCGGGCTCTAGAGTGCAGGCTCATTAGTTGTGGTGCACAGGCTTAGTTGCTCCGCAGTGTTTGAGATCTTCCCAGACCAGGGATTGAACCCATGTACCCTGCATTGGCAGGCGGATTTTTAACCACTGCACCACCAGGGATGTCCCTCCTTCTTTTTTATGACTGAATAATATTCCATTGTGTGTGTGTATCACATTTTCTTTATCCATTCATCTGTTGATGGACACAGGTTATTTCCATATCTTGCCTATTGTAAATAATACTGCAGTGAACATGGGGGTGCAAAATATCTCTTTGAGATAGTGATTATATTTCCTTCAGATAAATACCCAGATGCAGAATTGCTGGATTGTACGGTAGTCCTATTTTCAATTTTTTGAGCAAACTTCATACTTTTTTCCCATAGTTTCTGCACTAATTTACATTACCACCAACAGTGTACAAGGGTTCCCTTTTCTCCACATCTTCGTCAACACTTGTTATTTCTTGTCTTTTTGATAGTAGCCATTTTAAAGGTGTGAGGTGATATCTCCATGTGGTTTTGAGTTCCATTTCCCTCATGATTAGTGATGCTGAGAATCTTTTGATGTACCTGTTGTCCGTCTGTATATCTTCTTTTGAAGAATGTCTATTCAGGTCCTTTGCCCATTTCTAATCAGATTATTTGTTTCTTTGCTATTGAATTGTATGAGTTCTTTGTATATTTTGGATATTATCTTCTTATCAGATATATGGTTTGTAAATCTTTCCTCCCATTCTGTAGGTTTCCTTTTCATTTTGTTATTTCTTTTGCTGCACAAAGCCTTTTATTTTGATGTAGTCTCACTTGTTTACTTTTGTTGCTTGTGCTTTTGATGTTATGTCCAAACAATGATTGCCAAGACCAATGCTGAGGAACTTTTCCTCTGTGTTTTCTTCTGGGTGTTTTATGGTTTCAGGTCTTACATTTATGTCTTTAATCCATTGTGAGTTAATTTTTGTGAGCTCTATAAGATATGAGTCAAAGTTCTTTTATGTGTGAATATTCAGTTTTCCCAGTATCTTTACTGAAGCAGTTATCCTTTCCCCATTGAATATTCTTGGTTCCCTTGTCAATCATTAGTTGACCATATATACATGGGTTTATTTCTGGCTCTCAATTCTGTCTCATTGGTCTGTGTCTGTCTTTTTGCCAGTACTATGCTGTTTTGATTGCTGTAGCTTTGTAATATAGTTGGAAATCAGGAAGTATGATGCCTCCAGCTTTGTTCTTCTTAAGATTGCTTCAGCTATTTAGGATCTTTTGTAGTTCTGTATGAGTTTTAGGATTGGTTTTTCTATTTCTATGAAAAATGTCATTAGAATTTTCATAGGGATTGCATTGAATCTATAAATGGCTTTGGGTACTTTGGACATTTAAAAAATATTAATTCTTCCTCTCAATGAACATAGAGTATCTTTTCATTTATTTATGTCTACTTCAGTTGCTTTCCACAGTGTCTCATAGTTTTCAGGAAATTCTTTACTTTCAGCAACGTTTTGTAGTTTTCATTGTACAAGTGTTTAACCTCCTCGGTTAAGTTAATTGCCCGGTATTTTATTCTTTTTGATGCTATTGTAAATGGAATTGTTTTCTTAATTTCCTTTTCAAATTCTTCACTGTTAAACTGTGGAAACACAACTGGTTTTTGAGTATTGATTTGGTATCCTTCTATTTTGCTGAATTTGTTTATTACTTCTAACAGTTTTTTTGGTGGAATATTTTGGGCTTTCTACATATATGATTATGTCTCCTGTGAACAGAAATACTTTTACTTCTGCCTTTTAAATCTGGATAGCTCTTATTTCTTTTTCTTGTTTAATTGCTCTGGCTACAACTTTCAGTACTATATTTAACAGAGGTGCCCAAAGCAGGCATTTTTGCTTTGTTCCTGATTTTAGAGGAAAATCTTTGTTTTCCATGATTGAGTATAATGTATGCTTTGGGTTTTTCATGCATGACTTTTATTATGTTGAGGTAGTTTCTTTCTGCTCCTAGTTTGCTGAATATTTTTTAACATTAAAAGGTGTTGAATTTTGTCAAATGTTTTTTCTGTATCAATTGAGATTATCATGTGGGTCTTTTCCCTTTATTCTGTTAATGTGGTATATTACATTAATCAGTTTTCATATTAAATTAGATTCCAGGAATAATTTCCACTTGGTCATGGGGTATATGCTGAATTAATATGCTGAATTAGGGTTGCTGGTATTTTGTTGAGGATTTTGCATCAGTGTTCATAGGGAACATTAGTTTTTAATTTTCTTGAAGTGCCCTTCTTTGGCTTTGGTATCAGGGCAATGTTGGCCTCTTAGAATGTGTTAGGACATGTTCCTTCCTCTTCCATTTTTTGTAAAAGTTTGAGAAGGATCGTAGTAGATCTTTTTTAAAAGTGTGGATGAATTCACTGGTGAAGTAATCAGATAAAGGGCTTTTCTTTCTCTGGAGGTTTTGATTACTGATTGAATCTCCTTAATAGTTATAGGTCTATTCAGATATTCTATTTATTCATGACTTATTCTTGATAGGTTGTGTGTTTTTAAGAATTTGTCCTTTTCATTTAGGTTATCCAATATGTTGGCATCCAATTGTTCATAGTATTCTCTTATAATCCTTTTTATTTCTGTACAATTGGTAGTGATGTCCCCACATACATATCTGATTTTAGTCATTTGAATCTTCTCTCTTTCTCTCTTTTTATTACTCTCTCTAGCTAAAGGTTGGTCTATTTTGTTAGTCTCTTCAAAGGACCAACTTTTCAATGATTTTCTCTATTGTTTTTCTATTCTGTTTTGTTTATCTCTGTACTAATCTTTATTATTTCCCTCCTTCTGCTAGCTTTGGGTTTACTTTGTTCTTCTTTTTGTTCTCATTTAAGCTATAAAGTTAGGTTGTTGATTTGAGATCTTCTTTTTAAATATAAGTATTTATAGCTATCAATTACCTCCTTTAGCATTGCTTTCATTCTGTGACATAAATTTTGGTATGTTGTATTTGGGTTTTCATTCATTTCTAAGTATTTTATAATTTCCCTTGTAATTTTTTTTTTGACCCATTGGTTTTTTAAGAGTGTGTTGTTTAGTTTCCACAAATTTGTGAATTTTCCAGTTTTCCTTTGCCTACTGATTTCTAAATCTTCCTGTTGTGGTTAGAGAAGATACTTTCTATGATACCCATCTTCTGTCATTTTGTTATCAGTATGCCTTACAGGTATGTCATTCCTCATTTCCTCCATTACTGTCTTCTTTTGTGTATTTTTTTTAAGTAAAATTTCCTTCTCATTTCTTTCTGTATTCTATAGCTGTTTTATTTGTGGTTACCGTGGGAGTTACATTTAACATCCTTAAGTTATAACACTCTAATTTGAATTTATACCAGCCTAACTTCAATAACATACAAAAACTGTAGTCCTGGGGCTTCCCTGGTGGCGCAGTGGTTGAGGGTCCGCCTGCTGATGCAGGGGACACAGGTTCGTGCCCCAGTCTGGGAAGATCCCACGTGCCGCGGAGCAGCTAGGCCCGTGAGCCATGGCCGCTGAGCCTGCGTGTCCGGAGCCTGTTCCCCTCAACGGGAGAGGCCACAACAATGAGAGGCGCGCGTACCGCAAAAAAAAAACAAAACTGTAGTCCTGTACAGCTTTGTCCCCACCCCCTTTCACTTCCTGGCGTTACAGTATTATATGTTTATATATTCTTTGAAAACATAGGCTAATAATTAATCACGCATTAGTTTCTTAAACTGTGTAGAAGACAAAAAGTAGAGTTACAAACCAAAATTACAGTAATGCTAACTTGTAGACTAGTGACTGTTTTCTTAAAATAGATGAACTATTTTTGTCCTTTGTTTTAAATTAATTGAATAAAAAATTAATATTAAAAAGTATCAGTCTCTTACATAGAAAATAAAAAAGTGGAATTTCAAACCAAAGTTAAAATAATGCTAGATTTTGGGCTTCCCTGGTGGCGCAGTGGTTGAGAGTCCACCTGCCAATGCAGGGGACATGGGTTCGTGCCCCGGTCCGGGAAGATCCCACATGCTGCGGAGCAGCTAGGCCCGTGAGCCATGGCCGCTGAGCCTGCATGTCTGGAGCCTGTGCTCCGCAATGGGAGAGGCCACAACAGTGGGAGGCCCGTGTACCGCAAAAAAAAAATAATGCTAGATTTTGTAATTGCCTGTGTATTCACCATTATAGAGATATGTATTTCTTCATACTGCTTCATGTTTCTGTCTAGTGTCATTTCATTTAAAACTGAAAGAGTCCCTTTAGCATTTCTTGTAGGGCAGATTTAGTCGTAATAAACTCCCTATTGTTTATTTAGGAATGTCTTAATTTCTCTCTCACTTTTGAAGGACAGTTTTGCTGGACATAGGGTTCTTGGTTGACAGTTTTTTTCTTACAGACCTTTGAATATATCAGTCCTGGCCTCCAAAGTTTCTGATCATAAGTGTGCTTATAATCTTACTGAGGATCCTTTATGTGTGATGAGTTGCTTCTTTCTTGCTGCTTTCAAGATTTTCTCTTAGTCTTTGGATTTTAACAATTTGATTACATTGTGTCTTGCTCTGATCCTCTTTCAGTTTTTCCTACTTGGAGTTAGTTGAGCCTTTTGGGTGTTTATATTCATTTATTTCATCAAATTTGGGACATTTTCAACGTTAACTCTTCAAATACTTTCTCTGCCCCTTTCTCTGTCTTTTTTCCTTCTGGGACTCCTATCATGATAGTGTATGTTTTTCCAGTTGATGGTGTCCCACAGGTACCTTAAGCCATGTTCACTTTCCTTCAGCCATTTTTCTTTTCCTCATAGTCAATAATTTCAGCTGTCCTATCTTCAAGCTCACTGATTTCTGTGTTCTGCCTGTTCAGATCTGTTTTTGAATGCTTCTAGCGTATTCTTCATTTCAGTTATTGTACTTTGAAGCCCAGAGTTTCTTTTTCATTTCTTTTGCATTTTCTTTCTCTTCGTTGATAGTTCCGCTTTGTTCATATATCATTTTCTTGACTTTAAAATCTTTGTCTGGATTGAAGATGGTGGAAGAGCAAGACGCAGAGATCACCTTCCTCCCCACACATACATCAGGAATACATCTACTTGTGGAACTGCTCCTATAGAACACCTACTGAACGCTGGCAGAAGACCTCAGACCTCCCAAAAGGCAATAAACTCCCCACGTACCTGAGTAGGGCAAAAGAAAAAAGAAAAAACAGAGACAAAGAATAGGGATGGGACCTGCACCAGTGGGAGGGAGCTGTGAAGGAGGAAAGGTTTCCATACACAAGGAAGGCCAGCCCTTAGTGGGCAGACACTGCGGGTGGCAGAGTGGGGAAGCTTTGGAGCGATGGAGGAGAGCGCAGCAACAGGGGTGCAGAGGGCAAAGCGGAGAGATACCCGCACAGAGGATCAGTGCTGACCAGCACTCACCAGTACCATGCCGACCAGCACTCACCAGCACCAGAGGCTTGTCTGCTCACCCGCTGGGGTGGGCGGGGGCTGGGAGCTGAGGCTCGGGCTTTGGAGGTCAGATCCCAGGGAGAGGACTGGGATTGGCTGCGTGAACACAGCCTGAAGGGGTTAGTGCTCCACGGCTAGCCGGGAGGGAGTCTGGAAAAATGTCTAGAACTGCCTAAGAGGCAAGAGACTTTTTCTTGCCTGTTTGTTTCCTGGTGCATGAGGAGAAGGGATTAAGAGTGCAGCTTAAAGGAGCTCCAGAGACGGGCGTGAGCTGCAGCTATCACCGTGGCCCCCAGAGATGGGCATGAGACACTAAGGCTGCTGCTGCTGCCACCAAGAAGCCTGTGTGCAAGCACAGGTCACTCTCCACACCTCCCCTCCCCGGAGCCTGTGTAGCCCGCCACTGCCAGGGTCCCGGGATCCAGGGACAACTTCCCCAGGAGACCACATGGCGGCCTCAGGCTGATGCAGCGTCACGCTGGCCTTTGCTGCCGCAGGCTCGCCCCACATCCATACCCCTCCCTCACCCCGGCCTGAGTGAGCCAGAGCCCCCGAAGCAGCTGCTCTTTTAATCCCGTCCTGTCTGAGCGAAGAACAGATGCCCTTAGGCGACATACACGCAGAGGCGGGTCCAAATCCAAAGCTGAACCCCGAGAGCTGTGCAAACAAAGAAGAGAAAGGGAAATCTCTCCCAGCAGCCTCAGGAGCAGTGGATTAAATCTCCACAATCAACTTGATGTACCTGCATCTGTGGAATACCTGAATAGACAACGAATCATCCCAAATTGAGGAGGTGGACTTTGAGAGTAATATTTATTATTTTTTCCCCTATTCCTCTTTTTGTGAGGGTGTATGTGTATGCTTCTGTGTGAGATTTTGTCTGTATAGCTTTGCTTTCACCATTTGTCCTGGGGTTCTGTCTGTCCATTTTTTGTTGTTTTTTTTTTTAGTTAAAAAAATTTTTTTTAATAATTATTTTTTATTTTAATAACTTTATTTTATTTTTCTTTATTTTATTTTATTTTATCCCCTTTCTTTCTTTTCTTTCTTTCTTATTTTTTCTCCCTTTTATTCTGAGCCATGTGGATGAAAGGCTCTTGGTGCTGCAGCCAGGTAAAAGATATTCCATGCAAATGGAAATCAAAAGAAAGCTCGAGTAGCAATTCTCATATCAGACAAAATAGACTTTAAAATAAAGTCTATTACAAGAGACAGAATCTTTGTCTGGTTAACCTGTCATCTTTGTCAGAGACAGTTTCTGTTGATTCAGTGGACAGTCTGTTGACTTAATTAAAAAGAGTCTTTCTGTTTCCCAGGGTTTTCTCCTTCAATTTGTTAATATGGTTTATCACATTGATAGATTTGTTTATATTGAAGAATCCTTGCATTCCTGGAATAAAACCAACTTGATCATGGTGTATGATCCTTTTAATGTGTTGTTGGCTTCTGTTTGCTAGTATTTTGTTGAGGATTTTTGCATCTATATTCATCAGTGATATTGGCCTGTAGTTTTCTTTGTTTCCTACCTCTGTGTAAGCAATCAGCCTGAATTATAAACTTCATAAAATCCTCTCAAGGCTTTTCTGAGTCTGTACCTTTCCCTTGGTCTGTACAGTGACTTTCTAAATTCCCCTTTATATGTGGTTGCTTCTGAATATTCTAGTCGTTAAATGTCTGGCTCCACAAGGGGGGAGAGGCAAAAATGAAAGGGGGGAAATGGATCCACCCTTTATATCTCCTAGAAGCCACTTAGCTGAAAGGGATGGGCTTGCAGCAGTGGTGGTGAGGGTTGCAACAGTGGCTCCCCATCTCTTTGTCTATATCTTTGCAATCAGAAGCAGAAATCAGCAATCAGAGCATAGATCCTTGATACTGGAGGACAGGGTTTTTATTGCCTACATTGGCTCTGGCAAGTTACCTGCAAGCTGTTCCTTGAACATGTACATGGCTGCCTGCCACTGGTTTAGGGGGTGGGCAATGGGTAGCTGCTACTGAGCTAAGTGCTGAAATTGGCCTAAATTATTGTAATTTAGTGTCCAAGTCTTTCCATGGAAGCTGCAAGCCTTTTAATTGACTCCAGAGTTCCAAAATTTATATCAAGCAGATTCTTCCAGGACAAATGTTGTCTAGATATGGAGATGAATTCCTGGTGCTTCCTACTCCACCATCTTACCATAACTCTCCAGTTCTGATTCATTTTTGTTTAACTATTCTTCTTTACATCTATCTCTCTATTCTCTCATTTTTATTATAAACAGCAAGAAAAAATTAAGTAGTAATCTCAGCAGATTGTTTGGGAATCTCAGGTAGGTCACCCAGTTCATTCAACACATATCCTGCTTTCCATGTTAATGAAGGCAACAGTGTTGCTAAGCTTTCTGCCACTCATTAACAAGGATCCCTCTTTTTATAACCACTAACATGTTCTTCACTTCTTTTGTGCCCTTAATGGCAGCATCCTCAAAGTCCATATTTCTACTAAGAGTCTATTCAAGGCAATTTAAGCTTTCGCTAACATGCTCCTCAAAACCTTTCCAGCCTCTGCCCACTGTCTGCTTCCAAAGCCAAGGCAGCACCCCAGTTCCACAGTTATGAAAATCTGTATTATTTATCTATTGCTATGTAACAGATTGTCCCAAAGCTGTGTCTTTTTAACAATCATTTATCATGCAGTTTTTGTGGGTGAGGAATCTGGTGTGGCTGAGCTAACTCCTCAGGCTCAGAAACTCTCATAAGGCTGCAATCAAATTGTTGGCTGCTGCTGCAGTCATCTTAAGGCTCAAATGTGGGAAGATCCACTTCCAAACTCACTCACATGCTGTTGGCAGGCCTCAGGTTCTCTCACTAGCTATTGGCTAGAAAGAATCAGCTCCTTGCCATGTGGGCCTCTGCAAAAAGCAGCTTACAGTGCAGCAGTTGGTGTCCCTCAGAGTAAGTGAGGGAGAAAGCAAGAGAGTGAATATGATGGAAGCTAGAATTGTTTGTAATTAAATCTTGGAAATAATATCTCATCACTTTTGCCATATTCTTTTGGTTAGAAGAGAGTCACTAGGTCCAGCACACACTTAAGTGGAGAGGATTACACAGGGGCATCAATACCAGGAAGCAGGGATTATTGGGAGCTATTTTAGAGTCTATTTACCTTTTTTTATTATAAAGTAGTCCTTTTACTTTAATCCTTTTTTGCTCTGAGTGCTTGTTTCCCACGATCTTCACCAGTAAGGTGTATAAGCAACTTTGGATGTAATATGTCAAGTTTTTATTTTAATTTCTTTTAGGAGAGGTTGTGCATATTTCGTGTAGCAGACTACTAATGAATAAATACCATTAGTAATTTATTTTTTCTGTTCATATCTTTGGGTAATTTTCTCTTGTGTTATTGTTTTTTAGATTGTTTTATTATTATTATCATTATTATTATTATTATATGAGGAAATTAGCCCCTTGTCTGTCTTGCGTGTGGTTAATATCTTTCTCACGTTGTCATTCATCTTTTGATTTTGTTCATGATGTTGGTGCCAAGTAGATTTTTTTAAAGTATTGTTGATTTACAATGTTGTGACAGTCTCTGTTGTACAGCACAGTGACTCAGTTATACACATGTATACCTTTTTTTTAAACATATTCTTTTCCATTATGGTTTATTTCAGGGATTGGATATAGTTCCACGTGCTGTACAGTAGGACCTTGTTGTTTATCCATTCTAAATGTAGTAGTTTGCATCTACTAACCCCAAACTGCCAGTCCATTCCTCTCCATCTCCCCCTCCCCCTCGGCAACCACAACTGTGTTCTCTATGTCTGTGAGTCTGTTTCTGTTTTGTAGATAGGGTCATTTGTGCCATATTTTAGATTCTGCATATAAGTGATATCATATGGTATTTGTCTTTCTCTTTCTGATTTACTTCACTTAATATGATAATCTCTAGTTGCATCCATGTTGCTGCAAATGGCATTATTTTGTTTTTTTATGGCTGAGTAGTATTCCATTGTATATATGTACCATATCTTCTTTATCCATTCATCTGTCGATGGACATTAGGTTGTTTCCATGTCTTGGCTATTGTGAATAGTGCTGCTATGAACATAGTGGTGCACATATCTTTTTGAATTATAGTTTGTCCAGGTATATGCCCAGGAATGGGATTGCTGGATCATATGGTAGTTCTATTTTTAGTTTTCTGAGGAACCTCCATACTGTTTTTCATAGTGACTGCACCAACTTACATCACCACCAACAGTATAAGAGGGTTTCCTTTTCTACACACCCTCTCCAGCATTTGTCATTTGTAGACTTTTTAATGATGGCTATTCTAACCAGTGTGAGGTGGTACCTCAT
Source organism: Neophocaena asiaeorientalis asiaeorientalis (assembly GCF_003031525.2). Lineage (NCBI taxonomy): Eukaryota > Metazoa > Chordata > Mammalia > Artiodactyla > Phocoenidae > Neophocaena > Neophocaena asiaeorientalis. Next base: position 811,991 of record NW_020185335.1, on the reverse strand, counting down.
TGTTGTTTTGATTTGCATTTCTCTAATAATTAGTGTTGTTGAGCATCTTTTCATGTGGCTCCTGGCCATCTGTATGTCTTCTTTGGAGCAATGTCTGTTTAGGTCTTCTGCCCATTTTTTGATTGGGTTGTTTGTGGGTTTTTTGTTGAGTTGTATGAGATATTTGTATATTTTGGAGATTAAGCCCTTGTCTGTGACATCATTTGCAAATATTTTCTCCCATCCTGTAGGTTGTATTTTTGGGGTTTTTTGTTTGTACATTTGTTTTTTATGGTTTGCTTTGCTGTGCAAAAGCTTGTAAGTTTGATTAAGTCCCACTTGTTTATTTTTGTTTTTATTTCTATTGCCTTGGGAGACTGACCTAAGAAAACGTTGCTTCAATTTATGTCAGAATGTTTTGCCTGTGTTCTCTTCTAGGAATTTTATGGTGTCATGTCTTATGTTTAAGTCTTTAAGCCATTTTGAGTTTATTTTTGTGCATGGTGTGAGGGTGTGTTTTAACTTCATTGACTTACATGCAACTGTCCAATTTTCCCAGCACCACTTGCTGAAGAGACTGTCTTTTTCCCATTTTATATTCTTACCTCCTTTGTTGAAGATTAATTGACCATAGGTGTGTGGGGTTATTTCTGGGCTCTCTATTGTTTTCTGTTGATCTGTATGTCTGTTTTTGTGCCAATACTATAATGTTTTGATTACTGTAGCTGTATAGTATTGTCTGAACTCTGGGAGTGTTATGCCTCCTGCTTTGTTTTTTTCCCCCTCAGTATTGCTTTGGCTATTCTGGGTCTTTCATGGTTCCATATAAATTTTTGGATTATTTGTTCTAGTTTTGTGAAAAATGTCATGGGTGATCTGATAGGGATTGCATTAAACCTGTAGACTGCTTTAGGTAGTATTTCTATTTTAATAATATTAATTCTTCTAATCCAAGAACTTGGGCTATCTTTCCATTTATTTGAATCCTCTTTAATTTCCTTTATTAATGTTTTATAGTTCTCAATGTATAAGTCTCTCACCTCCTTGCTCAGGTTTATTCCTAAGTATTTTGTTCTTGTTGTTGCAATTTTTTTTTCTTTTTTTTTTTTTTTTTTGCAGTACGCGGGCCTCTCACTTCCGCGGCCTCTCCTGCTGCAGAGCACAGGCTCCAGACGCGCAGGCCCAGCGGCCATGGCTCACGGGCCCAGCCACTCCGCGGCATGTGGGATCATCCCGGACGGGGGCACGAACCTGTGTCCCCCGCATCGGCAGGAGGACTCTCAACCACTGCGCCACCAGGGAAGCCCCATTGCAATTTTAAAAGGTATAGTTGTTTTTACATTCTCTTTCTGATATTTCTTTGTTAGTGTAAAGAAATGCATCTGATTTCTGAATGTTAATTTTGTATCCTGCTACTTTGATAAATTCATTTATTATATCTAGTAGTTTTTGTGTGGAGTCCTTAGGGTTTTCTGTGTATAGTATTATGTCATCTGCATATAGTGACAGTTTTACCTCTTCTCTTCCAATTTGGATACCTTTTCCTGTATGATTTCCTTTTCTTGTCTGATTGCTGTGGCTAGGACTTCCAATACTATGTTGAATAGACGTGGTGAGAGTGGGCATTCTTGTCTTGTTCCAGATTTTAGTGGGAAGGCTTTCAGCTTTTCACCATTGAGTGTTATATTGGCTGTGGGTTTGTCATAAATGGCTTTTATTATGTTGAGATATGTTCCCTCTATACCCACTTTGGTAAGAGTTTTTATCATGAATGGATGTTGAATTTTGTCAAATGCTTTTTCTACATCTATTGAGATGATCATGTGATTTTTGACTTTTGTTAATGTGGTGTATTACATTGATTGATTTGTGTACATTGAACCATCCTTATGAACTTGGGATGAATCCCACCTGGTCATGATGTATGATCATTTTTATGTGTTGTTGGATTTGGTTTGCTTATATTTTCTTGAGAATTTTTGCATCTATATTCATCAAAGATATTGGCCTATAATTTTCTTTTTTGGTGGTATCTTTGTCTGGTTTTGGTATCAGAGTGATAGTGGTTTTATAGAATGTCTTTGGGAGTGTTCCCTCCTCTTTGATCTTTTGGAAGAGTTTGAAAAGGATTGGTATAAGTTCTTCTTTGTATATTTGGTAGAATTTGCCTGTGAAGCCATCTGGTCCTGGATTTTTGTTTGTAGGGAGTTCTTTTTTTATTTATTTTTTATTACAGATTCTATTTCATTTCTAGTGATTGATCTGTTCAAATTATCTATTTCTTCTTGATTCAATTTTGGTGGGCTTATGTTTATAGAAAGTTGTCCATTTCTTTGAGGTTATCAAATTTGTTGGCATATAATTGTTCATAGTATCCTCTTATGATTTTTTAAAATTTCTATGGTATCAGTTGAGATTTCTCCTTTTTCATTTCTTATTTTGTTTATTTGGGTTGTCTTTCTATTCTTGTTGGTGACTTTGGCCAGAGGTTTGTCAAATTCATTTACCCTTTCAAAGAACCAGCTCTTGGTTTTATTGATTTTTTTCCTATTTTTTAAAATCTCTTTATAATTTTTTTCCTCCCTGATTTTTATTATTTCCTTCTTTCTGCTGACTTTAGGTTTTGTTTGTTCTTCTTTTCCTAATTCTTTTTTAAATATAATTCAATGATTTTTACTTTATTTATAGAGTTGGCCAAAAGCTAAATGTTATTTTATTTTTTAAAAGTTTTTATTTAATATTGGAGTACAGTTGATTAACAGTGTTGTATTTGTTTCAGACACACAGCAAAGTGATTCAGCCACACATACACGTGTATCCACTCCTTTTCAAACTGCCCTCCCATTTAGGTCATCACATAATATTGAGCAGAGTTCCCTGTGTTATACAGTAGGTCCCCGTTGGTTATCCACCTTAAACATAGCAGTATGTACATGTCAATCCCTAACTCCCTAACTATGTAATTCTTTTAGGTGGTATGTTAGGTTGTTTATTTGAGATTTTTCTTGTTTTTTGAGGAAGGCCTGTATTGCTGTGAAGTTCCCTCTTAAGAACTGCTTTTGCTGCATCCCATAGATTTTGTATGGTTGTGTTATCATTGTCTGTTGTCCCAAGGTACTTTTAAATTTCCTTTTTGACTTACTGGTTTTTTAGTAGCATTGTTTAGTCTCCATGTAATCATTTTTTTTTTTCTCATTTCTTTTTGTATGGTTGATTTCTACTTTCATGCCACTGTGGTCAGAGAAGATGCTTGAAATAATTTCTACACTCTTAAATTTGTTGAGGTTAGTTTTGTGCCCTAGGATGTGATCAATCCTAGAGAATGTTCCATGAAAAGAATGTGTATTCTGGTTTTTATTTTGGATGTGATGTCCTGAAAATATACAACTCTGTTGTATCACTTAGGATCTCTGTTGCCTTATTGATTTTCAGTCTAGAAAATCTGTCCACTGATGTGAGTGGGGTGTTAACATCTCCTAGTATTATTGTATTCCCATCAGTTTCTCCCTTTATGTCTGTTAGTATTTGTTTTATGTATTTGGGTGCTCCTATATTAGGTGCATATATGTTTACAAGTGTAAAACAGTCTTCTTGTATTGATTCTTTTACCATTATATAGTGTCCTTCTTTATCTTTCTTTAAGGCCTTTGTCTTATTTTATTGTTTTGATTCAGTATTTGTCATTTGTTTTAAATTTTAAAAATTTTTTAAACTTTTTATTTTATACTGGAGTATAGCTGATTAACAATGTTGTGATAGTTTCAGGTGCACAGCAAAGTGACTCAGCCATACATATACATGTATCCATTCTCCCCCAGACTCCCCTCCCATCCAGGCTGCCACATAACATTGAGCAGAGTTCCCTGTACTATACAGTAGTTCCTTGTTGGTTATCCTTTTTAACTCTAGCGGTGTGTACATGTCAATCCAAAACTCCCTAACTATCCCTTCCATTCACCCTTCCCCACCCCTGCCAGTAACCATAAGTTCATTCTCTAATTCTGTGTGTCCATTTCTGTTTTGTAAATACGTTCATTTGTATAATTTCTTTTTGGATTCTACATATAAGTGATGTCATATGATATTTCTCTTTCTCTGAATTACTTCACTCAGTATGATAATCTCTAGGTGCATCCATGTTGCTGCAAATGGCATTATTTCATTCTTTTTTTAAGGCTGAGTAATATTCCCTTGTATATATTTACCACATCTTTCTGCATTCCTCTGTAGATGGGCATTTAGGTTACTTTCATGTCTTGGTGGTTGTAAACAACACTGCAATGAACTTTGGGGTGCATGTATCCTTTCGGACCATGTTTTTCTCTGGATATATGCCCAGGAGTGGGATTGCAGGGCCATATGATAACTCTATTTTTATTTTTTAAAGGAACCTCCATACTGTTCTCCACAGTGGCTGTACCAATTTACATTCCCACCAACAGTGTAGGAGGAGTCCCTTCTCTCCACTCCCTCTCCAGCATTTATTGTTTGTGGATTTTTTGATGATAGCTATTTTGACTGGTGTGATGTGATATCTCACTGTAGTTTTGATTTGCATTTCTCTAATCATTAGTGATGTTGAGCATCTTTTCATGAGCTTCTTGGCCATCTGTATGTCTTTAGAGAAATGTCTATTTAGGTCTTTTGCCAATTTTTCGATTGGGCTTTTTGTTTTGATGATATTAAGCTGCATGAGCTGTTTGTAAATTTTGGAGACTAATCCCTTGTTGGTCACATCATTTGCAAATATTTTCTCCCTATCTGTGGGTTGTCTTTTCCTTTTATTTATGGTTTCTTTGCTGTGCAAAAGCTTTTGAGTTTTATTAGGTCCCATTTGTTTATTTTTCTTTTTATTTCCATTAATCTGGGAGACGGATCAGGAAAGATATGGCTGTGATTTGTGTCAGAGTGTTGTGCCTGTGTTTTCCTCTAGGAGTTTTATAGTGTCCAGTCTCACATTTAGGACTTTAACCCATCTTGAGGTTATTTTTGTGTATGGTGTTAAAGATAGTCTAATTTCAAAAACTAAAAATAAATAAATAAATAAAGGGCTTCCCTGGTGGTGCAATGGTTGAGAGTCCGCCTGCCAATGCAGGGGACGCGGGTTCGTGCCCCGGTCCGCAAGGCTCCCACGTGCCGCAGAGCGGCTGGGCTCGTGAGCCACGGCCGCTGAGCCTGTGTGTCCGGAGCCTATGCTCTGCAACATTAATTGACCATAGGTGTGTGGGTTTATTTCTGGGCTTTCTATCCTTTTCCATTGATCTATAGTTATATTTTTGTGTGAGCACCATACTATTTTGATGACTGTAGCTTTGTAGTATAGTCTGAGGTCAGCGAGCCTGATTATTCCAGCTCCATTTTTCTTTCTCAAGATTGCTTTGGCTCTTCGGGGTCTTTTGTGTCTCCTTACAATTTTAAGATTTTTTGTTCTAGTTCTGTGAAAAATGCCATTGGTAATTTTATAGGGATTGCATTGAATCTATAGATTGCCTTGGGTAGTATACTCAGTTTGACAATATTGATTCTTTCAATCCAGGAACATGGTATATCTTTCCATCTGTTTGTGTCATCTTCAATTTCTTCCATTAGCATCTTATACTTTTCGGAGTACAGTTCTTTTGTCTCCATAGGTAGGTTTATTCCTAGGCATTTTATTCTTTTTGATGCAATGGTAAATGGGATTGTTTCTTTAACTTTCTGATCTTTCATTGTTAGTATATAGAAATGCAACAGATTTCTGTGTATTAATTTTTTAGCCTGCAACTTTACCAGATTCATTGATGAGCTCCAGTAGTTTTTTGGTAGCATCTTTAGGATTTTCTATGTATAGTATCATGTCATCTGCAAACAGTGACGGTTTAACTTCTTCTTTTCCAATTCCTTTTCATTCTTTTTCTTCTCTAATTGCCATAGCTAGGACTTCCAAAACTATGTTGAATAAAAGTGGTGATAGTGGGCATCCTTGTCTTATTCCTGATCTTAGAGGAAATGCTTTCAGCTTTCCACCATTGAATATGAAGCTAACTCTAGGTTTGTCATATATGGCCTTTATTATGTTGAGGTAGATTCCCTCTATGCCCACTTTCTGGAGAGTTTTTATTATAAATGGGTGTTGCATTTTGTCAAAGCTTTTTCTGCATCTATTGAGATGATTATATGGTTTTTCTTCTTCAGTTTGTCCATGTGGTTTATCACACTGATTGATTTGAGGATACTGAAAAACCCTTGCATCCTTGGGATAAGCCCCACTTGATCATGGTGTATGATCCTTTTAATGTATTGTTAGATTCGAATTGCTAGTATCTTGTTGAGGATTTCTGCGTCTATGTTCATCGGTGATATTGGTCTGTAATTTTCTTTTTTTGTAATATCTTTGTTGTGTCTATGGTATGGTATGATATCTATGTTATCAGGGTGATCATGGCCTCATAGAGTGAGTTTGGGAGTTTTCCTTCCTCTGCAATTTTTTGGAACAGTTTCAGAAGAATAGCTGTTAGCTCTTCCCTGTTTGATAGAATTCACCTGTGAAGCCATCACGTCCTGGAGTTTTGTTTGTTGGGAGTTTTTTAATTACAGTTTCAATTTCAGTGCTTGTGATTGGTCTATTCATATTTTCTAATTCTTCCTGGTTCAATCTTGTGAGATTGTACTTTTCTAAGAATTTGTCCATTTCTTCCAGGTTGTCCATTTTATTGGCATATCATTTCATATAGTAGTCTCTTATGATCCTTTGTATTTCTGTGGTGTCAGTTGTAAATTCTCCTTTTTCATTTCTAATTTTATTGATTTGAGTCCCTTACCTTTTTTTCTTTATGAGTCTGGCTAAAGGTTTATCAATTTCGTTTATCTTTTCAAAGAACCAGCTTTTAGTTTGATTGATCTTTGCTATTGTCTTCTTTGTCTCTATTTCATTTATTTCTGCTCTGATCTTTATGACTTGTTTCCTTCTGCTAACTTTGAGTTTTGTTTGTTCTTCTTTCTCTAGTTGGTTTAGGTGTAAGGTTAGGTTGTTTATTTGAGATTTTTATTTCCTGGTGTAAGATTGTATTGCTGTAAACTTCTCTCTTAGAACTGCTTTTGTTGTAGTCCATAGATGCTTTCATTTTCATTTGTCTCTAGGAACTTTTCGATTTCCTCTTTGATTTCTTCAGTGATCCATTGGTTGTTTAGTAGCTTATTGTTTAGCTCCCACGTCTTTGTATTTTTTATAGTTTTTTTTTTCTTGTAGTTTATTTCTAATCTCATCATATTGTGTTTGGAAAAGATGCTTGATATGATTTCAATTTTCTTAAATTTTCTGAGGCTCACTTTGTGGCCCAGGATGTGGTCAATCTTGGAGAATATTCCGTGTGCTGTTGAGAAGAATGTGTTTTCTTCTGCTTTTGGATGGAGTGCCCTATAAATATCAATTAAGTCCATCTGGTCGAATGTGTCATTTAAGGCCAGTGTTTCCTTACTGATTTTCTGTCTGGATGGTGTGTCCATTGTTGCAAGTGGGGTGTTAAGGTCCCCCACTATTATTGTGTTACTATCGACTTCTCCCTTTATGGCTGTTAGTATTTGCCTTATATATTGAGGTGCTCCCATGTTCGGTGCATATATGTTTACAATTGTTATATCATCTTCTTGAATTGATTCCTTGATCATTATGTAGTGTCCTTATTAGTCTATTATAATAGTCTTTATTTTTAAGTCTATTTTGTCTGATATGAATATTGCTACTCCAGCTTTCTTTTAATTTCCATTTGCATGGAATACCTTCTTCTATCCCCTCACTTTCAGTCTGTATGTGTTCCTAGGTCTGAGGTGGGTCTCTTGTAGACAGCATATATACAGGTCTTGTTTTTGTATACATTCAGCCATTCTGTGTCTTTTGGTTGGTGCATTTAATCCATTTACATTTAAGGTAATTATTGATATGTGTGTTCCTATTGCCATTTTCTTATTTGTTTTGGGTTTGTTTTTGTAGGTCTGTTTTCTTTCCTTCCTCTTTTGTTCTCTTGTGGTTTGATGACCATCGTTAGTGTTGTGTTTGGGTTGCTTTTTCTTTTTGTGTGTACCTATTGTAGTTTTTGGGTTTGCTGTTCCCATGAGGCTTTTACTTTTTATTTTTTAACATTTTTATTAGAATATAATTCCTTTACAATGGTGTGTTAGTTTCTGCTGTATAACAAAGTGAATCAGCTATACATATACATATATCCCCATATCCCCTCCCTTTTGCATCTCCCTCGCATCCTCCCTATCCCACCCCCTAGGAGGACAATAACCACCAAGCTGATCTTCCTGTGCTATGCAGCTGCTTCCCACTAGCTGTTACATATTTGATAGTGTATATATGTCCATGCGTCTCTCTCACTTTGACCCAGCTTACCCTTCCCCCTCCCCGTGTCCTCAAGTTCATTCTCCACATCTGCATCTAATTCCTGTCCTGCCCCTAGGTCTTCAGAGCCATTTTTTCTTTTTATTCTATATATATATGTGTTAGCATATGGTATTTGTTTTTCCCTTTCTGACTTACTTCACTCTGTATAACAGTTTCTACGTCCATCCACTTCACTACAAATAACTCAATTTTGATTCTTTTTATGGCTGAGTAATACTCCATTGTATGTGCCACATCTTTATCCATTCATCTGTTGATGGATGCTTTGGTTGTTTCCATGTCCTGGCTATTGTAAATAGAGCTGCAACGAACATTGTGGTACATGACTCTTTTTGAATTATGGTTTTCTCAGGGTATATGCCCAGTAGTGGGATTGCTGGGTCGTATGGTAGTTCCATTTTTAGTTTCTTAAGGAACCTCCATACTGTTCTCCATAGTGGCTGTATCAATTGACATTCCCACCAACAGTGCAAGGCGGTTCCCTTTTCTCCACACCCTTTCCAGCATTTCTTGTTTGTAGATTTTTTTTTCTTTTTTTTTTTTGCGGTATGCGGGCCCCTCACTGTCGTGACCTCTCCCGTTGCGGAGCACAGGCTCCGGACGCGCAGGCCCAGCGGCCATGGCTCACGGGCCCAGCCGCTCGGCAGCACGCGGGATCCTCCCGGACCAGGGCACGAACCCACGCTCCCCGCATTGGCAGGCGGACTCTCAACCACTGCGCCACCAGGGAAACCCTTGTTTGTAGATTTTTTGATGGTGGCCATTCTGACTGGAGTGAGGTGATACCTCATTGTACTTTTGATTTGCATTTCTCTATTGATTAATGATGTTGAACATTCTTTCATGTGTTTGTTGGCAATCTGTATATCTTCTTTGGAGAAATGTCTATTTAGGTCTTCTGCCTATTTTGTGATTGGGTTGTTTGTTTTTTGATATTGAGCTGCATGAGCTGCTTGTATATTTTGGAGATTAATCCTTTGTCAGTTGCTTCATTTGCAAATATTTTCTCCCATTCTGAGGGTTGTCTTTTCGTCTTGTTTATGGTTTCCTTTGCTGTTCCAAAGCTTTAGAATTCGTTAGGTTCCATTTTTTAATTTTTGTTTTTATTTCCATTTCTCTAGGAGGTGGGTCAAAAAGGATCTTGCTGTGATTTACGTCATAGAGTGTTTTCCCTACGTTTTCCTCTAAGAGTTTGGTAGTGTCTGACCTTACATTTAAGTCTCTAATCCATTTTGAGTTTATTTTTGTGTATGGTGTTAGGCAGTGTTCTAATTTCATTCTTTTACATGTAGCTGTCCAGTTTTCACAACACCACTTATGGAAGAGGCTGTCCTTTCTCCTTTGTGTATTCTTGCCTCCTTTATCAAGGATAAGGTGACTACATGTGCATGGGTTTATCTCTGGGCTTTCTATCCTGTTTCATTGCATTAATCTATATTTCTGTCTTTGTGCCAGTACCATACTGTTTTGATGACTATAGCTTTGTAGTATAGTCTGAAGTCAGGGAGCCTGATACCTCCAGCTCCATTTTTCTTTCTCAAGGTTGCTTTGGCTATTCAGTGTCTTTTGTGTTTCCATACCAATTCTGAAATTTTTTGTTCTAGTTCTGTGAAAAATGCCACTGGTAGTTTGATAGAGATTGCATTGAATCTATAGATTGCTTTGGGTAGTAGAGTCATTTTCACAACGTTGATTCTTCCAATCAAAGAACGTGGTGTATCTCTCCATCTCTTTGTATCATATTTAATTTCTTTCATCAGTGTCTTTTAGTTTTCTGCATACAGGACTTTTGTCTTCTTAGGTAGATTTATTCCTAGGTTTTTTATTCTTTTTGTTGCTATGGTAAATGAGAGTCTTTCCTTAATTTCTCTTTCAGATTATCATCATTAGCATATAGGAATGCAAGAGATTACTGTGCATTAATTTTGTATCCTGCTGCTTTACCAACTTCATTGATTAGCTCTAGTAGTTTTCTGGTAACATCTTTAGGATTCTCTGTGTATAGTATCATGTCATCTGCAAACAGTGATGGTTTTACTTCTTCTTTTCCGATATGGATTCCTTTTATTTCTTTTCCTTCTCTGATTGCTGTGGCTAAAACTTCCAAAACTATGTTGAATAATAGTGGTGAGAGTGGGCAAGCTTGTCTTTTTCCTGATCTTAGTGGAAATGGTTTCAGTTTTTCACCATTGACAACGATGTTGACTGTGGGTTTGTCATATATGGCCTTTATTATGTTGAGGTAAGTTTCCTCTATGCCTACTTCCTGGAGGGATTTTTTTGTTTGTTTTTGCGGTACATGGGCCTCTCACTGTTGTGGCCTCTCCTGTTGCGGAGCACAGGCTCTGGACGTGCAGGCTCAGCGGCCATGGCTCACGGGCCCAGCCGCTCTGCGGCACATGGGATCATCCCGGACCGGGGCACAAACCCACGTCCCCTGCATCAACAGGCGGACTCTCAACCACTGCGCCACCAGGGAAGCTCCCTGGACGGTTTTTATCATAAATGGATGTTGAATGTTTTCAAATGCTTTTTCTGCATCTATTGACATGATCATATGGTTTTTCTCCTTCACTTTGTTAATATGATGTATCACATTGATTGATTTGCATACAATAAAAATTCTTGCATTCCTGGGGTAAAACCCACTTGATGATGGCGTATGATCCTTTTAATGTGCTGTTGGATTCTGTTGGCTATTATTTTGTTGAGGATTTTTGCATCTATGTTCATTATTGATATTGGTCTGTAGTTTTCTTTTTTTGTGACATCTTTGTCTGGTTTCAGTATCAGGGTGATGGTGGCCTCGTAGAATGAGTTTGGGAGTGTTCCTTCCTCCACTATATTTTGGAAGAGTGAGAAGAATAGGTGTTAGCTCTTCTCTAAATGATTGATAGAATTCACCTGTGAAGCCATCTGGTCCTGGGCTTTTGTTTTTTGGAAGATGTTTAATCACAGTTTCAATTTCAGTGCTTGTGATTGGTCTGTTTATATTTTCTATTTCTTCCTGGTTCATTCTCGGAAGGTTATGCTTTTCTAAGAATTTGTCCATCTCTTCCAGCTTGTCCATTTTATTGGCATATAGTTGCTTGTAGTAATCTCTCATGATCCTTTGTATTTCTGCAGTGTCAGTTGTTACTTCTCCTTTTTCATTTCTAATTCTGTTGATTTGAGTCTTCTCTCTTTCTTTATTGATGAGTCTGGCTAGTGGTTTATCAACTTTATTTATTGATCTTTGATATCATTTCCTTCATTTCTTTTTATCTCTGATCTTATCTGTATGATTTCTTTCCTTCTGCTAACTTTGTGGGTTTTTTGTTCTTCTTTCTCTAATTACTTTAGCTGTAAAGTTAGGTTGTTTATTTGAGATGTTTTTGGTTTCTTGCCATAGGATTTTATTGCTATAAACTTCCCTCTTAGTACTGCTTTTGCTGCATCCCACAGGTTTTGGGTCATCACGTTTTGTTGTTATTTATTTCTAGGTATATTTTGATTTCCTGTTTGATTTTTTCAGTGATCTCTTGGTTATTTAGTAGTGTATTGTCTACCCTCCATGTTTTTTTATTGTTTATAGCTTTTTTCTTATAATTGATATCTAGTCTCATAGCATTGTGGCCAGAAAAGATAATTGATATGATTTCATTTTTCTTAAATTTACCAAGGTTTTATTTGTGACCCAAGATATGATCTATTCTGGAGACTGTTCCATGAGTACTTGAGAAGAAAGTCTATTCTTTTTTTTTGGATGGAATGTCCTTTAAATATCAGTTAAGTCTATTTTGTTTACTATATCATTTAAAGCTTGTGTTTCCTTATTTTCATTTTGGATTATCTGTCCATTGGTGAAAGTGGTGTGTTAAAGTCCCCTACTATGATTGTGTTACTGTCAATTTCCCCTTTTATGGTTGTTAGCATTTGCCTTATGTATTCAGGTGTTCCTATGTTGGGTGCATAAATATTTACAATTGTTGTATCTTCTTCTTGGATTGATCCCTTCATCATTATGTGGCGTCTTTATTTGTCTCTTATAATAGTCTTTATTTGAAAGTCTATGAGAAATGCTACTCCAGCTTTCTTTTGATTTCCATTTGCATGGAATATCTTTTTCCATCCCCTCACTTTCAGTCTGTATATGTTTGTAGGTTTGAAGTGGGTCTGTTGTAGACAGCAAAGATATGGGTCTTGTTTTTGTATCCATTCAGCCAGTCTGTGTCTTTTGGTTGGAGCATTTAATCCATTTACATTTAAGTAGTTATTGATATATATGTTCCTATTACCATTTTCTTAATTGTTCTGTGTTTTTTATCGTAGGTCTTTTCCTTCTCTTGTGTTTCATGGCTAGTGAAGTTCCTTTGGCATTTGTTGAAAAGCTGGTTTGGTGGTGCTGAATTCTGTTAGCTTTTGCTTGTCTGTGAATGTTTTAATTTCTCCGTTAAATCTGAATAAGATCCTTGCTGGGTAATATTTGTTGTAGATTTTTCTCTTTGATCACTTTAAAAATGTCCTGCCACACCCTTCTGGCTTGCAGAGTTTCTGCTGACAAATCACCTGTTACTCTTATGGGGATTCCCTTGTATGTTATTTGTTGCTTTTCCCTTGCTTCTTTTAATATTTTTCTTTGTATTTAGTTTTTGATAGTTTGATTAATATGTGTCTTGGCGTGTTTCTCCTTGTATTTATCTGGTATGGGGTTCTCTGTGCTTCCTGCACTTGATTGACTGTTTCCTTTCCCATAATAGGGAAGTTTTCAACTACAATCTCTTCAAATATTTTTTCAGTCCCTTTCTTTTTCTCTTCTTCTTCTGGGACCCCTATAATTTGAATGTTGGTGCATTTAATGTTGTCCCAGAGGTCTCTGAGACTGTCCTCAATTCTTTTTTTTTTTTAACATCTTATTGAAGTATAATTGCTTTGCAATGGTGCATTAGTTTCTACTGTGTAACAGTGATTCAGCTATACATATACATATATCCCTATATCTCCTCCCTCTAGCGTCTCCCTCCCACCCTCCCTATACCATCCCTCCCTATACCACAGGTGGTCACAAAGCACCGAGCTGATCTCCGTGTGCTATGTGGCTGCTTCCCCCTAACTATTTATTTTACATTTGGTAGTGTATATATGTCCATGCCGCTCTCTCACTTTGACCCAGCTTTCCCTTACCCCTCTCCATGTCCTCAAGTCCATTCTGTACATCTGCATCTTTATCATGTCTTGCCCCTAGGTTCTTCAGAACCATTTTTTTATTCCATATATATGTGTTAGCATATGGTATTAGTTTTTCTGAAACAGTGCCATTTACCATTGCAACAAAAAGAATAAAATACCTAGGAATAAACCCACCTAAGGAGACAATAGACCTGTATGCAGAAAACTGTAAGACACTGATTAAAGAAACTAAAGATGATACAAACAAATGGAGAGATATAGCATGTTCTTGGATTGGAAGAATCAACCTTGTGAAAATGACTGTACTACCCAAAGCAATCTTCACATTCACTGCAATCCCTATCAAAATACCAATGGCATTTTTTATGGAACTGAGACAAAAAATTTCTGAATTTTCATGGAAACTCAATTCTTTTCATTCTTTTTTTTGTATTCTGCTCTGCGGTAGTTATTTCCACTATTTTATCTTCCAGGTCAGTTATCCGTTCTTCTGCCTCAGTTATTCTGCTATTGATTCCTTCTAGAAAAGTTTATTTCATTTATTGTGTTGTTCATCATTGTTTGTTTGTTCTTTAATTCTTCGAAGTCCTTGTTAAACATTTCTTGTATTTTCTCTATTCTATTTCCAGGATTTTGGATCATCTTTACTGTCATTACTCTGAATTCTTTTTCAGCTCGACTGCCTGTTTCCTCTTCATTTGTTTGGTCTGGCGGGTTCTTACCTTGCTCCTTCATCTTCTGTGTATTTCCCTGTTTTCTCATTTTGCTTAACTTACTGCATTTGGGGTCTCCTTTTCGCAGGCTGCAGTTTCGTAGTTCCCGTTGTTTTTGGTGTCTGCCCCCAGTGGGTAAGGTTGGTTCAGTAGGTTGTGTAGGCTTCTTGGTGGAGGGGACTGACGTCTGTGTTCTGGTGGCTGAGGCTGGAACTTGTCTTTCTGTAGGGCCAGACTGCTTCCAGTGGTGTGTTTTGGGGTGTCTGTGAACTTATTATGATTTTAGGCAGCCTCTCTGCTAATGGGCGAGGCTGTGTTCCTGTATTGCTTGTTGTTTGTTATGGGGTGTCCAGCACTGTAACTCGCTGGTCATTGAGTGGAGCTGGGTCTTAGCGTTGAGATGGAGATCTCTGGGAGAGCTTTTGCCATTTGCTATTATGTGGGGCCGGGAGGTCTCTGGTGGTCCAGTGTCCTGAACTTGGCTTTCCCCTCCAAGAGGCTCAGGCCTGGCACCTGGTTGGAGCACCAAGACCCTGTCAGTCTCACGGCTGTGTTTTATGCCTGGATGGACATTGAGACTTTTACTGCTGTGGGTGTTGGGTTCCCTTTTTATTCCTAAACCTTTATGTCTTCTGGTCCCTTGAAGGCTGAAGCATAAGGAGGGGGTGAATTTCCTAAAGCAGAGGCTGGTGGAGGCTGTTTGGGCTGAGCAGGAGCTGGAGCTGCAGCTGGAGGAGGAGCAGGAGTGGGAGCTGGAGCTGGAGCTGGAGCTGGAGCTGGAGCCGGAGCCGGAGCTGGAGCCGGAGCTGGAGCCCGGATGGGAGCTTTAGCTGGCGTGAGAATATCTACTTCTGGTGTTGCGGCTGCCCCACAAGGTCACCGAATTTCCCAGGAGGTTTTGATATAGCAGTCTATATATGTACAAGGTTGTTTTAAGTTGCTAATCTCTTTCCTGCTTAGAGGAGTTCCTTTAGCATTTGTTGCAAAGCTGGTCTGGTGGTGGTGAGTTCTCTTAGCTTTTGCTTGTCTGGAAAGCTTTTGATTTCTCTGTCGAATCCGAATGGGATTCTTGCTGGGTAGAATATTGTTGGTTGTAAGTTCTTCCCTTTCATCACTTTAAATATATCGTGCCACTCCCTTCTGGCTTACAGAGTTTCTGCTGAGAAATCAGCTCTTAACCTTATGGGAGTTCCCTTGTATGTTATTTGTCGTTTTTCCCTTGTCGCTTTTAATAATTATTCTTTGTCTTTAATTTTTGTCAATTTGATTACTATGTGTCTTGGCGTGTTTCTCCTTGAGTTTATCCTGCCTGGGACTCTCTGCACTTCCTGGACTTGGGTGCCTATTTCTTTTCCCATGTTAGGGAAGTTTTCAACTACAACATCTTCAAATGTTCTCTCGGGTCGGTCCTTTCTCTCTCTTCTTCTGGGACCCCTATAATGCGAATGTTGGTGCGTTTAATGTTGTCCTAGAGGTCTCTTAGGCTGTCTTCATTTCTTTTCAATTTTTTTTTTTCTTTATTCTGTTCCATGTCAGTGATTTCCACTATTCTGTCTTCCAGGTCACTTATCCCTTCTTCTGCCTCAGTTATTCTGGTATTGATTCCTTCTAATGTATTTTTCATTGTAGTTATTGTATTGTTCATCTCTGTTCTTAATTCTTCGAGGTCTTTGTTAAACATTTCTTGCATCTTTTCGATCCTTGCCTCCATTCTTTTTCCAAGGTCCTGGATCATCTTCACTATCATTATTCTAAATTCTTTTTCTGGAAGGTGTTCAACTTCATTTAGTTGGTTTTCTGCAGTTTTATCTTGTTACTTCATCTGGGACGTAACCCTCTGCCTTTTCATCTTGTCTATCTTTCTGTGATTGTGGTTTTCATTCTGCAGGCTGCAGGATTGTAGTTCTTCTTGCTTCTGCTGTCTGTCCTTTGGTGGATGAGGCTAAATAAGAGGCTTGTGCAAGTTTCCTCATGGGAGGGATTGGTGGGTAGAGCTGGGTGTTGCTTTGGTGGGCAGAGCTCAGTAAAACTTTAATCTGCTTGTCTGCTGATGGGTTGGGCTGTGTTCCCTCCCTGTTAGTTGTTTGGTCTGAGCCAACCCAGCACTGGAGCCTACAGGCTCTTTGGTGGGGCTAATTCCAGACTCCAGAAGGGCTCATGCCAATGAGTACTTCCCAGAACTTCTGCTGCCAGTGTGCTCGTCCTCCCAGTGAGGCACAGCCACCCCCTGCCTCTGCAGGAGATCCTCCAACACTAGCAGGTTAGTCTGGTTCAGTCTCCTATGGGGTCAGTGCTCCTTCCCACTGGATCCTGGTGCACACAAGACTTTTTGTGTGTCCTCTAAGAGTGAAGTCTCTGTTTCTCCCAGTCCTGTTGAAGTCGTGCAATCAAATCCCACTGGCCTTCAAAGTCCGATTCTCTGGGGATTCCTCCTCCCGTTGCTGGAGCCCGGATTGGGAAGCCTGACGTGGGGCTCAGAACCTTCACTCCATTGGGTGGACTTCTGTGGTATAAGTGTTCTCCAGTTTGTGAGTCGCCCACCCAGTGGTTATGGGATTTGATTTTATCATGATTGCGCCCCTCCTACCGTCTCATTGCGGCTTCTCCTTTGTCTTTGGATGTGGGGTATCTTATTTGGTGAGTTCCAGGGTCTTCCTGTTGATGATTGTTCAGCAGTTCGTTGTGATTCCAGTGCCCTCACAAGAAGGAGAAGCCCTTCATTTTAAAGTCTATTTTGTCTGATATGAGTATTGCAATGCCCACTTTCTTGTCATTTCCGTTTGCATGAGATATCTTTTTCCATCCCCTCACTTTGAATCTGTGTGTGTCCTAGGATTTTGTTTTTTTATCCAATCTGCTACTCTGTGTCATTTGATTGGAACATTCTGTCCATTGACATTTAAGGTAATTATTGATGCATCTGTATTTATTGCCATTTAAACGTTTTGTAGTTGAATCTGTGTTTCTTCTTTGTTCCTTTTTCTTTTTGCTTTTCTTTTTGTGGTTTGATGATTTTCTTTTATTTGATGCTTGTGTTGTCTTCTTTTTGGCTTTTGTGGATCTGTTGTATGTTTTTGATTTGTGGTTTCTCTGTTTTTCAAGTATATTAACCCCTTCCTATATCTGCTTGCTTTGGACTGATAGGGTCAAACACATTCTAAAAAAAACAAAGGAATCTACAGTTTCTTACTCTCCTTCCCCATATTTTATGATTTTCATGTCCTTTCACATCTTCATGTTTATCCTTTTGCAGTTCTTTGTGTTCTTCATCGCTTTCACAAATAGGTTTTTCTTTCTTTTTGATCTGTATACTGGCTAATTTAAGTGATTTACTTTCCAGTTGTGATTTCCTGCTTCCTATATCTTCTTGCTTCTTTTCTATTTAGAGGAGAAATATTTCTTTCAATATTTCTTTTAGGGTAGTTTCAATATTTCTTTTAGGGTAGTTTTAGTATTGCTGTATTCTTTTACTTTTTTGCTTGTCTGAGAAATTCTTTATTTCTCCTCCTATTCTAAATGATAATCTTGCTTGTTAGAGTATTCTGTGTTGCAGATTTTTCCCTTTCAAGACTTAGAATACATTTTGCCACGCCCTTCTGGCCTGCAGCACTTCTGTAGAGAAATCAGATGACAGCCTTATGGGGGGTTCCCTTGTAATTAACTCTTTGTTTTTCTCTTGCTGCTTTTAGAATCCTCTCTTTAACTTTTGCCATTTTTATTATAATATGTCTTGTTATAGTTCCGTTTGGGTTCACCTTGTTTGGGACACTCTGTGCTTCCTGTATCTGGATATCTGTTTCCTTCTTTAGGTTTGGGAAGTTTTCCGCCATAATTTCTTCAAATATATTTTCAATCCCCTTTTCTCTTTCTTCTCCTTCTGGAACCCCTATTATGTGTATATTGGCATGCTTTATATAACCCCATAAGTCTCTTACATTGGTTTCATTGTTTTTATTTGATTTTCTGTCTGCTTTTTTTTTTTTTTTTTGTGGTACATGGGCCTCTCACTTCTGTGGCCTCTTCCGTTGTGGAGCACCGGCTCCAGACGCACAGACTCAGCGGCCATGGCTCATGGGCCCAGCCGCTCTGCGGCATGTGGGATCCTCCCGGACCGGGGCACAAACCCGTGTCCCCTGCATCAGCAGGGGGACCCTCAACCATTGCGCCACCAGGGAAGCCCTGTCTGCTTTTTTGATTGGGTAATTTCCATTATTGTATCTTCCAGATCACTTATACTTTCTTATGTATTATTCATTCTGCTATTTATTGCCTTTAGCTCAGCTTTCATCTTGGCAAATGAATTTTCTAAGTTTTCTTGGCTCCTCCTTATAGTTTCTAGTTCCTTTTCACACTAATGCATTTCTTTCAATAGCCTTTCTTAATTCCTTCAGTATCTTCATTACCTCTGTTTTGAACTTTGGTGTTTATTAGACTGAAGAGGTCTGTTTCACTGTTCCTTCAGTGGAATTCTCTTGGTCTTTTTTTTTTTTTTGGCCATGTTGGATCTTTGTTGCTGCACGCAGGCTCTCTAGTTGCAATGAGTGGGGGCTACCCTTCGTTGTGGTGTGCAGGCTTCTCCTTGCAGTGGCTTCTCTTGTTGCGGAGCATGGGCTCTAGGCACGCGGGCTTCAGTAGTTGTGGCACGTGGGCTCAGTAGTTGTGGCGCACTGCCTTAGTTGCTCCACAGCATGTGGGATCTCCTGGACCAGGCTCGAACCCACATCCCCTGCATTGGCCGGCGGATTCTTAACCACTGCGCCACCAGGGAAGTCCCTTTCTTGTTCTTTTAACTGGGAGTGGTTCCTTTGCTTCTTCATTTTGGTTTTATTTCTCTTCCTCTGTGAGTTTAGGAGAAATAATTATCTACTGTAGTTTTGGAGGGCTATTTATACGTGGGAATGTCTCTGTGTAGCTTGTGTGGGTTTAGTATTTTTTTGGTTTGTGAGCTGTTTTTGGTTTGGATGCTTGCCATCTCTTTCCTCAGCTTATGCTGGCTGTTATCCCCTTGATAGGGGGTGAGCAGGTGCACGGTGCATGCATGCTCCTGGGGAGGCAGGGGCAGTGGTTGCCACCCTGTCACAGGACCCTCGGTGGTGGAAGCATTCTGCACCCACCTGTGGAGTCTGAGATGGCATCAGTGCCTCATGCCTGCCCCTGGAACTCATGTAGGCGGTGCCCTGTTGCCTGAGAGAGGGCACAGAGAAAGAAGCTCCTATGGTGGTCCCGCTCCTCTCCTCCCACGACCCCCCACAATGGCGCCTTGCCTCTCTGGTGGGCCCAGCCACTTCCCTTACTCCCTCAGTCGTGCCACACCTCACCCTCACCCCTTCAGGCTGTCTCCAGGCAACCAACCCCAGTCCTCTCACTGGGTCTGACCTCCGAATCCCAAGCCTCAGCACCCAGCCCCCGTCCCCCTCAGCCGAGGAGCGTCTCAGGCTGGGGGGTGCCAGGCAGCAGCACCAACCATCTGCGCAGGTCTTTCTCTGCTTTGCCCTCTGTGGACTGGTTGCTGCAGTCTCCTCTGAGGCTCCGAAGCTCCCCCTCTGTCCTGGTTCATTTCCCTCCCAGTGAGTGGACTTCCCAGGGTGTGGAAAGCTTTCCTCTTTCATAGCTCCCTCCCAGGGGCATAGGTCCCATCCTGATTCCTCTCTTTTTTTTCCCTTTTTTCTTTTGTCCTACCCAGTTATGTGGAGATTTTCTTACCCTTTGGAAATCTGAGGTCTTCTGCCAGCGTTCAGTAGATGCTCCTTGAGAATCGATCCACATGTTGATGTATTTTTGATGTATTTGTGGGAGAAGGTTAGCTCCACGTCTTGCTCCTCTGCCATCTTGATCTAATCTATTCGCCAAGTAGATTTTTTTTTATTTTTCAGGTAATCAAATCGATAAAGTAACTCTGTTTTAGTAGAATCATACCCTTGAAAGTGCAATCTGTTCATGTTATTTCTTGGTAATTTATCTTTGGTATTTCACTATCGCCTTTTACTGGATAAATTTGAATCTTCTTATTCTGGCATATAAGATTTTTAAATTATCCCACTCCTACTTAACTTTTTTCCTTTTATCTGCTGAACAAACTCCTTTTGAAAGTCCCCCTGAAGTTCCATGTTCATGCACATCGGTGTTTTTGTCTGACTGCTTTACCTGGGCAGATACATAAAGGCAAGTCCTCTGTTAAAGGCAATTTTGTAAGCCCAGGGTCTTGTACAGTATCTGACATGCTTACTTTGTTGATTGAATAAATGATTGAGGTGACCAGAGAACAGTAGTTCAAAAACAAGCAAAGCATAACCATCATACTATTACCTGTTCTTTTCTTCTAATTTTCACGTTTTCCAAGAAGACAGCATAGTGTGCTAGGGCAGTTTATAACTTTCACAATTTCACAATGCCCATAGTTATCTGAACCAAAATGCTAAGCAGGTTTCTGTGGCAAAGAAAACCAGCAGCTGAAGAATTCATGTCCCAATCTCCCTGACAGCTAAGTGCGGCCAGGTGGTTAGGTTCTGGACGGTAGAATATAAGAGGTAGTAAGTACAACTTAATACTTTTAAAATGGAAGGAGCATGCCCTCCCCCACTTTTCTCCTTTCCTGCTGTGAGGACAGGAACTGGAGAAGCAATCCTACACTATATGATGGAAGCTGTGTGTTGAGAATAAGAAAGCAACAGGAGAGGAGTCAGGATATCTGAGACGATGGCGCCACCTTTTCAGCCCCACTGCTGCTCGTGCTTGGACTGTTACGTGACACAAAAAGTAACTGCTACCTTGTTTAAACCATTGTTATTTTGGCCTTTTTTACAGACATCATATTTGTATCCTAGGTAATACAGTGCCCTTGGGTATCACATCCCATCCCTGGGATCATTCCCTGCTAATCTTCTGTGACAAGTTGGTATCAGACGGTTAGGGAATTAGAAATGTGGAAAATGTGGATCAAGGAAATGGTAAGGATATAATAAAATTGAAGGAGGAAGAGGAGGAGAGAGAGGGAACAAGAGATAAATGTCAGCTGAGTTCATTTTTTGAAAAGCCACTTGTGATGAGCTAAGCCTGCTCTCCATGACTATGGTATAGAGTCACTCAGGAACCTTTTGAGGACCAGACAGGGATACATGGCAAATGAACATCCCAGAAGGAGAAAATGAAAGGAAGATGGTATGAAATAATACAAGGAAACACACACTGAAAGAGTAGGCTGGGCTCTAGTCTGTGGCAGTAATTTAATGAGGCCTAAAGCCTATGATTGTTAAAATAAAACAGTCAAAAATACCAATGCAGGGGGGAAAGGGCAAAAGATACAGTCCTGGCAAAATGGACCCTGGACTCCCATTTCAGGCACCTGGTTCCCATTAATCTCTTATCCCAACAGACTCTTACAGAGCCTCCTGCCTCTCCCTAACCTTGCCTGAGCCAGTATGTAAATTAAACCAACAGCTTTAATCTTTATAACATTATAGCAGAAGGAATGAAGATAGTAAAAGTCCAGGATGGAGCCAGAGTCCATAGGATCCAAATATGTAGTAGCAGAATGCCCGAAGTAGGGAACCGGGACAAAAGAAAGAACTACCATAAAACCAGATTTTATTTCTTCTTTGAACCCCTATCTTCCCTTTACCCCTTTCCAAAATATGCATACATAGGTCACGTTAAGAAAACCCTTTCCAGTTGGCCTTTTTCCAAGACAAGGGTACAGCTGGGCCGAAGGGCCACATGTTGAAGTTATTAATATGCCTATGCCCTTCTCCCCCACCGAGTTTACTGATCAAAGGCCCTGCCAGAGCAGCAATGGATAGCCTCGAATAATGGGAACTGAAATTCTGCTGAAGAAACCAGCTTTGCCAAAACACACTACCTTTTAAAGTGAAACATTCCATGCACATATTAACCTGATTACAGAAAGGAAGGGGGATCCTTTTTCCTTCTGTACCCTGCTAATAATTTTCTGTCAAGTCTGATTTGGCTTTAGCTGCACTCCAAGTTCTTGTGATGTGCCCCGATCACCAGTAAACTAAAAACAGAAGGTGCTGCGCTAACTGAGACAGGATACTCTGTCCATGAATTCAGACGCTGCAGAATTCAGTTCCTTGCCAACAAGGAAGGCCAGTGAATTTGCAGTCTCTGACAACCAGCAGCCTGCCTCTGATTCACACAGTCGGCAAAGGAAACACATGGAGAAAATGGTGGAAATAATTAAGGGTTCTTAGAGTTAACAGAAGCATCAACTCATTACATGGGGCCCCTGCCTCCAAAGGGAGTAAACCATTGTGCTTATTAGAAAAAACAACCAGTAACAAAGCGTTTTAAAGTCTCAATCACTTCCAGCTCCAGGTTGAAGAACTGGTTAGGTAACAGAAAAGGGAAACAAACCAGATTTTAACAAAGCAATATCATTTTTCTGCCCGACAGACAAAAAGAAATGTTTTATTTTTATTTCACTGTATTCCAGGATAACCTGGTACCTGCACAGCTGAGAAAATTTTGTCCCCAGACGGGGTATCAGAGATCTCGATATTATGCAGCTGTCCAAATAGAGAGCCAGTCCATGAAGAGTCTGCACATGATGGTCACCTTTCTTTCAGACACATCAGAGGACAGTTCTTGTTGGAGGATAGTCAGATGCACTACATGGCTACTTTGGGAGCCTTAAGTACTAGAATGTGGCAGATTGCAAACTCTTTTTCATGTTTTTACAATCTCTCAAATTCCAAGCTCCTTTGCATACAGTTATAAACATAAAGAAACACACAGACTTCTCTGGGAAGAAATATGTCTTATAAGGAGGATCTCCTCTGTTGCTCTAGGCCTCATCTTTGCACGAACTAGAAGGTGTGGAGCAGTTGCCATATCCTTGAGAGGGTCCAGAAATGCCCCAGGCAAATAAGAAGTAAATAAAGGGCAGCAGTGGTCTAAGCTAGTCATTTTCCATTTGTATTTGGCAACTATGAAAATTATTTGCTAATAAAGACCAAGGAAGATCCTTTTCAGTGAT
Source organism: Neophocaena asiaeorientalis asiaeorientalis (assembly GCF_003031525.2). Classification (NCBI taxonomy): domain Eukaryota; kingdom Metazoa; phylum Chordata; class Mammalia; order Artiodactyla; family Phocoenidae; genus Neophocaena; species Neophocaena asiaeorientalis. Next base: position 788,752 of record NW_020185335.1, on the reverse strand, counting down.
GTCCTGCAAGACTTCAGGCAGGTGTCCTGTCAAAACACGTTAAAAACTCAAGGAGATTTTATCTGAAGGGGCCACTGGATAAGCAAAGCTCTCCTGATATTCCACTGTCCCTAGTATACCTGCTGGCTTCCTTTTCTTTTTCTTTTTTTGATATGTTCTCCTATTGTGAAAGCTAAGAGATTAACCCAGAGTGGATGTCCTAGATGTCTTGCCTGGGTTTGGTGCTCCTATTGACAGCCCTATTTCCTAGAGTCCTGAAAGATCTGTTGCTTTATAGATTAGAATATCATATTAGCACTGGGGTTTACATTCTCTTCTTCTTGGGCAATCAGAGGAGGCCATATTCTAGATTGACACTGTTCATAATTTCTTACAGTTATGGTAGAAAAGACAAGAACATGGTGGTTACTTAAAAAATTTACACTTGACCTTTGAATCTCACTTGTATCTAAACAAGGAACGACCTCTGATGGAACTCACAAACCATATTAGTCAAGAATCTGCAGTGATTCACTTCTCGGCATTCAGTAAATAAGAACATGGCTTTAAAGTGCTGAGTCCAAACCTAAAACTGAATAAATTCCACCTATGGGATGCTTTGATCTGTGTGCTTATCTTTATAAATTTTAGCTGTAATGGTTATAATTAGATACCAAAATGTAGGAAATCATTTGTAAATTCTTGCTAGAGAATCACAGTTTCTTGTATGTTAATATAGGCAGTCTTTATATCTAATGGACCTTTAAATTAAGGTCATAAATTACTCTTTAAAAAGAAAGTTAAGAAGTGAAGTTTCAGAAAATATTTCCTTCAGTAGATTTCTTTCATTTATCTTTATCACACTATGCTATGGTATGTTTTACCAAAAGAACGTCTACCAAAAGGCTTGAGCAGCATGACTACCTTACTTGAACTTTTAACTGTAAAAATATATAGAAGAAGAAAAGTATATTCCTCAGTGTATTGTAAGGAAGGGTATTTATAACCAGTCACTGGAAGTGGGATCCCAAACCACATACTTGGAAGGAAGGGAGGAAGGAAAGAAGGAAGCAAGGGAGGGAGGGAGAGAAAGAGAAGATGGAGGGGGTAAGGGGAGAGAGGAAGGGGAGAGGAGAAGAAAGAAAAGAAAAAAAAACAGGCAAGCAAGCTGAGGAGTGTGTACCTGTAGTCCTCATCATAAAAGGATTTGATACAGCAAGCTGAGGAGTAGGCAAGAGATTGGAACTGGATGAAAACAAAAGATATCATAATGGGCCTTTAGGAAAGAGGATTAAGTGAAGTATTCTCAGCTATATCGGTTTTAACTATTGTATAAAATGTTCTTTCCTTCATATTCCTAGCATTAAAACATTACTGAAATTATTAAATTTTTACTAAATTACTAAACATATTACTAAATAGGAGCTTCCTTCTGATTGTCTCAATTTTTCCTCCTATGAGTATTGCCATCCAGAAAAGATTTTCTGAGTGTTTTCTAAAAAGCACATTGTAAGTCACTTATAGCAATCTGAAAGAACAAAACACTTTAAGAAAAACCTTGGAACTGTTTTTAAGTTCTATAAGTGTGCCAGCCACCTCATGATTCTGGGCACTTGTCACTGGATTTACTTTGCCATTATATCCAAGTGATATGGGTGGGAGTAAATTGTCAGGTTTATGGGAGAGAGATGCCTTCATCACCAATAAACATCAAGATCAAACCCAAAGTAGGTCAGTGACACACTTTTAAGCCTCATCAAGTCACCTGTTTAGGTTCTGTTTTTCCCAGAACCATAGTGACTTTTTCATCACTAGTTTGTGATGAAACTCATTATGGTGTCACTGTACCAAAATACTTAAAACCAGGGATGTGAGCTGGTACTACACATCCCAAAGAGGTAAACAGTGGCTACAAAAGAAGCAGCATTTGCATCTAAATCTCTTCTTCACTGGAGTAAACCTGAGATGAACCCACTTTCTCGGCCCACTGTAATATTAGGCTCATTTAGTATAAGATGTAATTTTTCTTTTGTTGTTTGTTGTGTTTTAAATAACATTTAAAACACATTTTGTAAAAATAATATACTTTGTATAAAATTCAAACAGTAAAAAGGAAATAAAATGAAAATTCAGTCTCTCCCATCTTTGACCTCCCAGTTCCTCAAAAGCAACCACTGTTACTGGTATCTTTTGAATCCATCAGAGATACTCATTGCACACACACACACACTCTTATACATTTATATGTATAAAATAAATATATTTGTTATTTATTTCTATATATAAACTCTAGTTTATTATGCAACCTGTATTGCATCTTGTATATGTAAAAATCCATTTTACTGTGGAAAACATACACATATTACAGAGAAGGGCTTAAAATACTTAAAAGTACAGTTTAACCGAATCATATAAAGGAAAAACTTATCACCCAGGTTAAGAAATAGAACCCCAGAACTCCAGAAACACCTTCCTGTTTCCACATGCCCCTTTCTCATCACCACCTTTAGAGTAGAGGTAACCACTGTCCTGGCTTTCATGGAAATTACATTCTTGCTTTTCTTTAAAGTTTTACTTTGTAAGTCTTGATCTATGAATAAAAGAGTTTCCGGTATGGGGTCTTCCCAAAAAGGGCTGCTAGAATAATGTTTTTGTACCATAAGCGAGTACCTGTTGGTGAGTTTCTTTAGGGTATACAAATAGGAGTGGAATTGCTGTGTCATATGTCATGCATATCTCTGTCTTTACTGTATAATGCCAGAGTGTTGTCCAATTTACAGCCCACATTAGTTTTTAAGAGTTTTCAAAATCAATATCAACACTCGGTATTGTCAGATTTTTAGCTAATCTTGTGGATATGTAATAGTATCACGTTGTGCTTTTAATCTGTATTCCCCTGATTACTGATGAGATTATCTTTTCAGATGTTAATCGGCCTTTTGAATTTCTTCTTTTGTGAAGTGCCTGTTGAGGTTTTCTGCCCATTTATCCACTTGTCTGTTGTTTTCTTAATGACTTTAGTAGGAGTTCTTTGTATATGGGAATACTAGTACTTTGTTTGGTTATACATGTTGCAAATGCTTTCTCCTCCTCTGTGGCTTACATTTCATATTCTACCTAGTGTCTTTTGATATGCTGAAGAAGTTCTTAATACAGTCAAATTTATCAGCATCTCCCTTTCTCATAAATGATTTTTTAAAAAGAAATTTCTACCCTAAGTTCATGAAAATATTCTTCTATATTATCCTCTAAAAATTTTATATTGTTTTGCTGAAAGAGATTTTAGGTCTATAATCCATCTGTAGAAAATGATGCTACAGAGGGGTCCAGATTCATATTTTTTCACCCATGGATACCCAGTTTTTCTAGTATCTTTTATTGAAAGGACCATTGTTACCCTACTGCTCTGAATGTTGTCATAAGTTAAGCATCCATATATGTGTGGGTCTATTTCTGGGCTCTCTATGTTCTGTTTGTCCATCTATGCATCTATTGACACTGTTTTAATTACTCTATTACAAGTCTTTATCTCTGATAGAACAAGATATTCTAGGTGTTTATTCTTCAAGAGTGTTATGGTTCATTTTGGTCTTTTGTATTTCCATGTCTTAGACTGTTCAGGCTGCTATAAAAAAATTCCACAGACTGGGTAACTTACAAACAGAAACTTATTTCTCCCAGTTCTGGATGCTAGAAGTCCAAGATCAGGAGGCCACCACGGTCAGGGGAGGGCCCTCTTCCAGGTTGTAGACTTCTTGTTGTATCCACATGTGGCAAATGAGTGAACTAGCCCTCTGGAGCCTCTTTTATAAGGGTACTAATACGATTCATGAGGGCTCTGCTCTTATGACCTAATCACTTCCCAAAGACCCCCACTGGCTAATACCACCACCTTGGACATTAGGTTTTCCACCTATGAATATTGAGGGGAGACAAAGATTTAGACCATAACACAATATAAATTTTAGAATTAGCTTATTGAATTGGCTACAGTACAGCCTATTGAGTTTTTGATGGGTATGATATTGAACCATATACATCAAATTAGAGGGAATTGACAATTTTGATAAAGAAGAACAAAGTTAGAGGACTTACAGTACCTGATCTCAAGACTTACTAAGAAGCTATAGTAATCAAGACAATGCAGTGTCGATTTGGATAGATATAGAGATCAGTGATACAGAATAGAGTCCAGAAATAGTACCACACATATATGGTTAATTGATTTTCAATAAAGATGCAAAGGTAATTCAATGGAGGAATGACAGTCTTTCCAACAAATGGTACTGGAACAATTCGACATCTATATGCAAAATGTTATGGAAAAAATTCAAAAAAAAAAAAAAAAAAAAAAAAAAAAAAAAAAAATAGAACCCCAAAACCCATGCTTCACATACTATACAAAAATAATAACTCAGAATGAATCATAGGTTTAAATGTAAAATCTAAAATTCTAAGACTTCTAGAAGAAGATGTAGGAGAAAGTCTTTAAAAGTCTAAAGTGACCTTAGATTAGCACAGGTTTCTTGGATCACAGAAAGTACATACCACAGAAGAAAAATTGACAAATTGTCTTGAAATTTAAAGCTCTGGTCTTCAAAATACAATGTTAGTAAAATAAAAAGATGGATGGCAAATAAGCACATGAATAGATAGTCCAAGTTATTAGTCATAAGGGAAACACAAAATTGCAGTGAGATACCAGTTCACACATTTTAGAATGGTTGTAATTTAGAAAAACTGACACTACCAAGTACTAGTGAGTGTGCAAAGCAAGTGGAACTCCCATTGCTGATGGGAATGTAAATTGGTATTATCATTTTAGAAAAGCAGCAGTGTATTAATTATCAATTTGCCACATAAATTATATACACTTAGCTGTTTAAAACAACACACGTGTGATATCAGAGTTTCTATGACTCAAGATTCTGGGCTGAGCTTTACTGAGTCCTCTGTTTAGGGTCTCTAACAAGACTGCAGTCAAGGTGTCAGTCATGCTTGGAGTCTCATCTGAGGCTCAAATGGGGAAAGATCTGATTTCAAGCTCATGTGGTTGTTGGCAGGATTTAATTCCTTGTGAGCCATCAGATTGAGAGCCTCAGTTCATTGTTGGCTGTTGGTTGCCCTCAGTTTCTTGCTAATGGGCTAATTCATATGACATCTTACTTCATCAGAACCAAGAAGAAAGAGAATAAATAGAGGAAGTCTGCTAGCAAGACGAAAGTTAAAATTTTATGTAATATAATCATGGAAGTGACATCCTTTCACTTTTGCCATATTCTATTGGTTAGAAGCAGGTTCCACCTACACTCAAGGGAATCGTATTACACAGGGCATAAATACTAGGAGGCTGGGATAATTGCCCGTGTCTTAGAGTCTGTCTACCAGAGGTATCTTCTTATAAAGTTATATTTTACATTTACCATATAGCCCAGCAATCCCATGCCTAGGTATTTACTCAAGAGAAAATAAAACATATGTCCACACAAAGATCTGCACATGAATGTTTATGGCAGCTTTATTAAAAATTGTCCCAAACTGGAAAAGACCCAAATATCCATCAGCTGGTGAATGGGTAACTAAATCAGGGTATAGCCACACAGTGGAACACTATTCCATGAAAAAAAAAAGGAACTGTTGACATATTTAACAACATAAATGAATCTCCAAAGCCTTATCCTTTAGTGAAAGAAACCAGACACAAAAGGCTACCTACTGTATACTTCTGTTTATATTACATTCCTCTCTAAAAGGTAAAGCTATAGGGAAAGAAAACAGATCAGTGGTGCTTGAGATGGGGATTGGGAGAGGACTGACAACAAAGGAGGGAACTTTTCAGGGGTAATGGAAATATCCTATATGTTGATTTTTGGTGGTGATCCAACATATACATTTGTCAAAACTCATAAAACTGTACACCTAAAAAGGATGATTTTTACTGTGTGTAGATTATACCTCAGTAGATCTGACTTAAAACTAAGTCTGTAGTACTCGAGGATTTTTTTTTTTGAAGGCACTAGAGTTTGAGGTTTGGCTAGTGGGTGTATATTATTTTGCTAACGAAGTTATGAAAATTAAAAACTTAAATGTTTGTTTCTCTTTCTGAATGCTGATTTTCTCCTCTATGGCAAGAATGCCTTCTCAATTTATAGACCATTTATTGAACTGATTGAACATTCAGCTCTTCCTGTGTCATATTTTGAATATTGACTACAAATGCATAAATACATGAAACTTAAACAAAGAAATTAAAACCATTCTTAACACACAAAAGCCTAATGGGGATCAGTACTTTCACTTGCTTCATGGACAATACAAGAAGTATAAAGGATTTTAACTCCATTTACCCTCTTCTGACCTAAATGCTAATGTTGTGTATTTAAACTCTATGTATTTTAAAAAATTACACAGCTACTTTTTATACCATCAGTATTCATTTATTATTATTAAGAAGTAATTGACATACTTTTTAGGTGTGCAACATAATGATTTCATATATGGGTATATTGCAGAATGACTACCAGGGTAAGTTTAGTTAAAATCCATTACCACGCATTGTTACAGTTTTTTGTCTTGTGTAAGAACTTTTAAGATCTACTATCTTAGCAACTTTCAAATTTACAATACAGTATTGTTAACAGAACTATAGTCACCATGCTATATATTACACCCCTGGGACTTAATTATCTTCTAACTGGAAGATTGTACCTTTTGACCACCTTCACTCATTTCACCCACTCCTCCAGCCTCTACAACCACCAATCTGTTGCTATATCTTTAAGTTTGGTTTTCTGATTCCACATATAAGTAGGATCTTATGATATTTGTCCTTCTTTGACTTATTTTACTTAGTATAATGCCCTAAAGGTTACCATCCATGTTGTTGCAAATAGCAGGATTTCCTTCTTTCTTATAGCTGTATAATATTCCATTGTATATATACATAACATTTTCGCTATCCATTCATCTGTTGATGGACATTTAGATTGTTTTCATGTCTTGGCTATTGTAAATAATGTTGCAGTGAATAGGGGATGCAGATATCTTTGTGAGATAGTGATTTCACTTCCTTTGGATTAATACCTAGAACTGGAATTGCTGAATCATATGGTAGTTATATTTTTAATTTTTTGAGGAACTTCTATACTGTTTTCCATAGTGGCTGCACCAATTTTTAAAAAACTTTTATTGGAGTATACTTGATTTACAGTGTTGTGTTAGTTTCAGGTGTAAGGCAAAGTGACTCAGTTATACATATACACATTCTTTTTCAGATTCTTTTCTCATATAGGTTATCACAGAATATTGAGTAGGGTTCCCTGTGATATACAGTAAGTCCTTGTTGATTATCTGTCTTATATATAGTAGTGTGTGTGTGTTAATCCCAAACTCCTGACTTTACCCTCCCCCCACATTTCCCCTTTGGTAATTTTGTTTTCGATATCTGAAAGTCTGTTTCTGTTTTGTAAATAAGTTCATTTGTATCATTTTTAAAAATTAGATTCCACATACGAGTGATGTCATATGATATTTTTCTTTCTCTGTCTGACTTACTTAGCATGATAATCTCTAGGTCCAGTCATGTTGCTACAAATGGCATTATTTCATTCTTTTTTATGGCTGAGTAATATTCCATTGTATATATGTACCACATCTTCTTTATCCATTCCTCTGTCGATGGACATTTAGGTTGCTTCCATGTCTTGGCTCTTGTAAATAATGCTGCAATGAACATTGAGGTGCATATATTATTTCTACTTATAGTTTTCTCCAGATATATGCCCAGGAGTGGGATTGCTGGATCATATGGTAGTTCTATTTTTAGGTTTTTAAGGAACCTCCATACTGTTCCCCATAATGGTTGTACCAATTTACATTCTCACTAACAATATAGGAAGGTTCTCTTTTCTCCACACCCTCTCCAGCATTTATTTTTTGTAGACTTCTTGACCAGTGTGAGGTGATACCTCTTTGTAGTTTTGATTTGCATTTCTCTGATACTGATGTTGAGCATCTTTTCATGTGCTTTTTGGCCATCTGTATATCTTCTTTGGAGAAATGTCTATTTAGAGCTTCTGCCCATTTTCTGTTCAGGTTGTTTGGTTTTTTGACATAGAGCTGTGTGAGCTATTTGTATATTTTGGGCATAAATCCCTTGTCAGTCACTTCATCTGCAAATATTTTCTAGCATTCTGTGTCTTGTCTTCTCGTTTGCTTATGGCTTCTTTCACTGTGCAGAACCTTTTAAGTTTAATTAGGTCCCTTTTATTTTTGGTTTTATTTTCATCACTCTAGGAGGTGGGTCAGAAAAGATCTTGCTGCGATTTATGTCAAAGAGTGTTCTACCTATGTTTTCCTCTAAGAGTTGTATAGTGTCCAATTTACATTTAGGTCTTTAATCCACTTTGAGTTTATTATTGTGTATGGTGTTAGAGAATGTTCTAGTTTCATTCTTTTACATGTAGCTGTCCAGTTTTCCCAGCACCACTTATTGAAGAGACTGTCTTTTCTCCAGTGTATATTCTGGCCTCCTTTGTAATAGATTAATTGACCATAGGTGTGTGGTTTTATTTCTGGGCTTTTTATCCTGTTCCATTGATGTATATTTCTGTTTTTGTGCCAGTACCATACTGTCTTGATTACTGTAGCTTTGTAGTATAGTCTGAAGTCAGGGAGCCTGATTCCTCCAGCTGTATTTTTCTTTCTCAAGATTGCTTTGGCTATTTGAGATCTTTTGTGTTTCCATACAAATTTTTAAATTCTTTTGTTCTAGTTCTGTGAAAAATGCCATTGGTAATTTAATAAAGATTGCACTGAATCTGTAGATTGCCTTAAGTAGTATAGTCATTTTGACAGTATTGATTTTTGCAATTCAAGAACATGGTATATCTCTTCATCTTTTGGTGTCATCGATTTCTTATCTTACAGTTTTCAGAGTACAGGTCTTTTGCCTCCTTAGGTAGGTTTATTCCTAGGTATTTTATTCTTTTTGATGTGATGGTAAATGGGATTGTTTCCTTAATTTGTCTTTATGATCTTTTGTTGTTAGTGTATAGCAATGCAAGAGATATCTGTGTATTAATTTTGTATCCTACAACCTTACTGAATTCATTGATGAGCTCTAGTAGTTTCTGGTAGCATCTTTAGGATTTTCTATATAGTACAGTATCATGTCATCTGCCAACAACGACAGTTTTACTTCTTTTCCAGTTTGGATTCCTTCTATTTCATTTTCTTCTCTGATTGCCATGGCAAGGACTTCCAAAACTATGTTGAATGAAAGTGGCAAGCATGTGCATCCCTGTCTTGTTCCTCATCTTTGAGGAAATGCTTTCAGCTTTTCACTGTTGAGTATGATATTAGCTGTGGGTTTGTCATATATGGCCTTTATTATGTTGAGGTAGATTCCCTCTATACCCACTTTCTGGAGAGCTTTTATCATAAATTGGTGTTGAATTTTGTCAAAAGCTTTTTCTGCATCTACTAAGATGATCATGTGGTTTTTCTTCTTCAATTTGTTAACATGGTGTATCACACTGATTTGCAGATATTGAGGAATCCCTGCGCCCCTTGGGTAAATCCCACTTGATCATGGTGTATGATCCTTTTAATGTATTGTTGGATTTGGTTTGCTAGTATTTTGTTGAGAATTTTTGTGTGTATGTTCATCAGTGATATTGCCCTGTAATTTTCTTTCTCTTTTTTTGTGGTATCTTTGGTTTTGGTTATCAGGGTGATGGTGGCCTCATAGAGTGAGTTTGGGAGTGTTCCTTCCTCTGCAATTTTTGGAAGAGCTTCAGAAGGATAGGTGTTAACTCTTCTCTAAATGTTTGATAGAATTCACCTGTGAAGCCATCTGGTCCTGGACCTTTTGTTTGTTGGGAGTTTTTTAATCACAGTGTCAGTTTCAGTGCTTGTGAATGGTTTGTTCATATTTTCTATTTCTTCCTGGTTCAGTCTTGGAAGATTGTACCTTTCTAAGAATTTGTCCATTTCTTCTAGGTTGTCTGTTTTATTGGCATATGGTTGCTTGTAGCAGTCTCTTATGATCCTGTGTATTTCTGTGGTGTCCATTATAATTTCTCCTTTTCCATTCTAATCTTATTGATCTGAGTCCTCTCCCTTCTTTTCTTGATGAGTCTGGCTAAAGGTTTATGAATTTTGTTTATCTTCTTAAAGAACCAGCTTTTAGTTTCATTGATCTTTTCAGAAAAGAGACTGGACAGATGTGATGAGATAGATGTCATCTAGTGAATGACATTAGTTAAGGCTTTAAATATAGAGGGAAAAGTACAGGGTGTGTTTGGAAGGTAGACTGGTGTTAGTGGAGCAGATTATCTGCAGATAAGCATAGTGGGAAGGGTACCCTGGAACAAATCTTGAGAATTTTGAAAGCAGGTAATGAGTTAACACTTAAGTTTTTCACTGATCGTGGATGTATTATTATATTACCAATTTAAAGTAGGATCAAATTTCTACCAAAATAATAAACATAACAAACAAATATAAGTTGACTTTCACACGAATGACTAGTGTCTGCTGAGGCCAGATTTTTAGCATTCTTCTGTGTTACTTATAAGGTAAGCCCTTTGAATGCAATGAATTCATCTCAGAGTGCCACACTTCCAAGTTATTGGATTTCCTTGAGCCACATTTAGTTAGCCTGAAAAATGGTCTGCGTGAAGGACGTCACTGAAATAAAAGTGTTTCTTTTTTACTTGAATTACCTTTATGAACAGTGATAACCCTTATATCAAGGGGGAAGAGCTGAAATAATGTTTTACTGTCAGTCATACCTCTGCTTCATGGGCTGACTTACAACTTCAAAACCTAACAACTGGTTTTTCCACTCTATGTGGCATTATGGCAAGGCAAAAAGTGGCCAGAATTATGCATTTACGTACATTTCTTTCACTGCTCATCACTGTGATTAAGCAAAAGGATGAAGCAGTTTCAAACTTTGATCCTAAGAGTGAGTCAGCATCTGTCATGTTCAGGGAAGTGTGTTGGGGAAATCAGGCTCCTAAGTTAATCACACCTTTTGGGAAATTTCATAAGCATAGGTAGTGACTTAGAAAGGTATGCAGGACTCTTACCATATATATCTAAAAACTATATTTGACTTCTACTTTCAGCTGAGATGGAGCAATAGAGACCAGATGTACCTTTCCCAGCTGAAACAACTAAAAACACAAGACAAAATGTATTAAAGAATGGTTCTTGAGACACTGGACACTACACGGTGAAGAACAGTGATCCCTGAGAGATGAGAAACAAATAAGGTAAGCCCTTTGATTATCCCACCCTACTGCCTTAAAGAGAGTTTCCAGGTTACAACTTAGGGTGAGGAACCTAGGTGGAATCCAGCAGACTCCCTGAGCTGAGGAGATAAAGGTGAGTCTGCGGAAAGCAAGGCAGCTAGAATTTGCAGGACAGAGTACCAGAGAAGAGAGACCTCTGGAGATCTTCACAGGGTCCTCCATGATTATTCAGAAAAGTGCTGACCAGTGCATGCATCATGCATGTTAGGAAACTACTTGAGGCTGAGAAAGAACCAGCCCAAAAGGTAAGAGGGAACAGCACCTGATGCACATACAGGGTCAGAAAAAGTTCATGGAACATTTGAGTAGAGTTCTCAGAAGTTTTGTTCTTCAGTAATGGGGAATAATTAGCCCTTGGTTAGTGTGCTGGTCCTGCCCAACAAAACCTAAAAATAAGATATGAAGGGGTCAAACAGTTTTTAAGTAGCTTAAGCACATCCCAGAATAAACTGGAAATTTTTAGGAATACAAAAATATCCAGCCCTCAACAAGGTAAAATTCACAATAACTGGTATCCAATCAAAGATTAGTAGACTTTTTTTTTTTTTTGCGGTACGCGGGCCTCTCACCGCCGTGGCCTCTCCCGCTGCCGAGCACAGGCTCCGGGCGCGCAGGCTCAGCGGCCATGGCTCACGGGCCCAGCCGCTCCGCGGCACGTGGGATCCTCCCAGACCGGGGCACGAACCCGTGTCCCCTGCATCGGCAGGCGGACTCTCAACCACTGCGCCACCAGGGAAGCCCTAGTAGACTTTTAAAGAGGTAAGAAAACACAATTCATAATGAGGAAAATAATCAAACCAACGTAGAACTTACATAGATTAGCAGAGGATGACAGTAAAGCAGTTATTTTAACTGTATGTGATATGTTCAAAAATAAAGTGGAGACATGGAAGGTCAAAAATGAAACACACTCATTCCCTGTATGGGCTACCAAAAAAAAAAAAGAAGCACACAGAGTAAAGAGTGCCCTGCCTCTGAAAAAGAAACCTCACCAAACCAGAGCATCAGTAAGCTATGAGTTAACTTTAAATGGTCTAATACATATATAATTGGAATCCCTGAAGGTGAAGGGGAGAAGAAGTGAAGCAGACAGAAAAAAAAAAAAAAAAAAAAAATTTTTAAAAAAAAAAAAAAAAAAAAAAAAAAAAAAAGATTTGAAGAAATAATGGTTGAAGGATTTCCGATTTTGACAAAAAGTAGTACCTCACAGATCCATGAAGCTCCACAGATCCCAAACACAAGAAACATAAATTAAACTACACCAAGGCACATCATAACATGATGTGATAAAACTAGTGATAAAGAGAAAAAATCTTAAAAGAGGAAAAAAGTACAGTAAAAAATAAGGATGGCAGCAGACTTCTTATTAGAAACAATTCGAATGAGACAACAGTGGAGCAACATCTTTACACTACTAAAAGAAGCAAGTTCAGCTGAATGCAAATCAGACTTTGAAAAGTATTCAAACAACATCAAACTTAGAACCATATAACAAAGAAATCAAAGGCAGGTACTGTATGATAATATCCTATCTACAGGCAATATGCCAAAGCTTCATTTATATGTTATTATCCTCAGAGAAAAGGAAAAATGACTCACCAGTCATACTGCATAGCCTTTACCAGCCCTCTCATACCAGTATCAGCAATCTTATTTCCAGTACCATCACCGTTTCTGATTAAAAATGGAGAAAGTTCACAGAGCCATAGCTTCCTAAAGCCTGTGTCACTGATGAGTTCATATATGCAGAGGCTATACTCAAGCCCTTTCTCTGGGCTAATGTAGTTTTTACTCAGTTGTTCCCGTGCCTCTTCCTGATGTTTATTTTGCAGGTTACTAGAACAATAGTATTTTTAAAAGCTCTAACCATGTTTTGGGGTAAAACGATCCTCTTGCTGCATTCCTTTGGTGATTTCCTCTTTCAATTTTGTTTCACGTACAATTCATTCACTCTCACAGTCTCATTTTAGATACTGCTGCTCCCAACCTGTGTATTCAAACCACCTCAAAACAGGCAATGGCAGTGAGCAGATTGTCACAACCTACTCCATTTACTCTATTATGTAAACCCAGACATTTAAGTGCTCACCTGCCAAGGCATGGTGAGGTAGGAATGTCTATTCTTGCAAACAAAAGCAAACTAAGCCATCCTTTTCTCTGACCAAATTAATCACTAGAAGTTGGACATGGGAAGACTGAAGCAGAGATTCAGTACAGTCCTCCTGTACAACTCATGAGCAGAAACACCCTGAAAAATCTCTACACCCTCTGAGATATGTACAGACAGGTAAACATCAGCTATAAACATATGGCAAAGGCTTGATGGGACTGACTTATATAACTTATGTAAGTCCCCAAACCCTCTGTGAAGTAAAGCAAGGGTTAGAAAGCTGTGATTCCAGGACTTCCCTGGTGGCGCAGTGGTTAAGAATCTGCCTGCCAATGCAGGGGACACGGGTTCGAGCCCTGGTCCAGGAAGTTCCCACATGCTGCAGAGCAACTAAGCCCATGTGCCACAACTACTGAGCCTGCACTCTAGAGCCCCTAAGCCACAACTACTGAGCCCACGTGCCACAACTACTGAAGCCCGTGTGCCTAGAGCCCATGCTTCATAACAAGAGAAGCCACTGCAATGAGAAGCCTGCGCACAATGAAGAGTAGCCCCCGCTCACCACAACTAGAGAAAGCCCACGCGCAGCAACAGAGACCCAATGCAGCCAAAAATTAATTAATTAATTAATTTAAAAACAAAAAAAAAGCTGCGATTCCAAGAGACCTACAGCAAAGAAGTGGAGAGTTAATACTGACAATAATAGGAGCAATAGATATTCAATACTCAGTATGTACCAGAAAGTGTTTGAAACATTTTACAGATATTAACTTATTTAATCTTTAAAAGAAACCTGTGAAGCAGGTACCCTTATCCTCATGTTACAGTGGGAGTAATAATGCAATCCATGTTACAGTGGTGGAGCCCCGTCAGTCTGACTCGAGCCCGCTCTCTTGACCACTCTCCTAATGCTGTGTGGGGAGAAGGAACACTGGACAGAGGCTGAATGCACGGTCAGTGCCTTCTCCCCTCACTCTCCTGACCACCTGGGATCAATGTCACCTACTCTGCCTACTTTATAGATCATTTTGAGCAGCAAGAAGTAATTTTACAAAACTTCACAATATTTTAAGTGTCAAGCCAATAGAAAGCATTACAGAGGGGGTCTAAAAGACAGCAGCAATGCATAAGGGGGCTTTTGGAAAGAGCAGTGTGTTGTGCATAGGAAGGCAAGGCAGAGTGAGTGTCCAAAGCAGCTTTTGGTGTTACGGAAGCAGAGAATGTCTACTGATGCCTTTGTCACTTGCTACTCTTTGTTGTTTCTTAGCACTCATTTCTCAGGCCAAGGGATCTTGCCCCAAGAGTTAAACAGTTCATCTGAAAGCTTGCATTCTTATATTAATAAGGGATCCCTAAATTGGATTAAACAGTCTCTTTGGTCCATATAGATAAGAAATGAAGCAATCATAAAGGATAAAGAACAAATTTATTTTTCATCTGGAATTTAAAAACTCGAGAAGATAGCTTGAGAGGAATCTAAGCTAAATGATAAGACATTTAAAAAATATATGCCCCTAGTTAAGAAAAGAATGAAAGAGGGAAGGAGGAGAGGAAAAAAAGGAGGAAGGGAAGAAGGAAGGAAGGAAGGAAAGGAGGGAGGAGGGAAGGGAAGGAGGAAGGGAAATACCCACCATCTTTGCTGTGAAATAAAGGTAATGGAAAGCTTTGTCTATTATAATGGCCCTGAGAGCACTAATTTTCCAAGTTTTGCCAGAGCCTTGGCTGGTCCACCCCCAGCAGAAATGTACAGAGACTGAGCAAGCACATCTGTCCTACTGTAATTAAGGCTGCAGAGCAGCAGGTGCAAACTTCTCATCCTTCAGCTTGACTCTTAAACTGCTTGGGTTCTTGTAACTTAAAGTCAAAACTTGTTAAAAGTGAGATTTGTAAGGTCATTAGTCTATAACAGGAGCTAGGCACTCCAGACATTTCTTTAAATCAAAATTAGAAACAGCTACCCTACTAACACATATCAGCCAGCCGTACTAAGATGTTGCCGTTTCACATTTTCCGGCGGGCGGGGGGGAACTATTAATTCCAAGGAGACTAATAGCCACATGAACATGATATTGAAGCCAGACTGGAAGACTTCTTTTCCCTTTAGTATAAAGCTTTTTCAGTAACAGAAAGAGTCCCTTACCCAGCCCTCTCTCGATGTAATTTAGGTGCTTATTTTCTTGTTAAAAATTTATCTTAAGAAGAATTTGAATTGTAGTCACCTTCTTCCAAAGAGCTGAAGCAGCAAAACCTTGCTGCAAAACTAGTTCCATTTAAAATATTTCAGTGTGATCCTGCCAGACCCTAAAATAATTATAGCCTAGAAAGGCAGATGTGGCTTTGGGTCTGAACAAGTTTTACCATACTGTACCTTTTCATGGGGTCAGAAGAAAGATCAGTGACATAAGTGTATGCCAAGAAAACACATTGAGGTAGAAGCCATCTGCTTCTGCAGGAACACCCAAAAGAAAGGTGCAATGCCTGGGGAAAGAGCAGGGTTTCATTAGGGACAGTGATACTACCTGTTTGGCATAGAGGTTCCAGCTACCAGTGAGGGAACCAACTTTTCCTTTCTGAGCTCTAGTAATGCCTGTACCAGTTGTAGAATTCTTTGAAATGTTGAGTTAATAGGGTCACTGCTGCTTCTTGAATGCCTGCTGCAGGAACTAAGAAAAAAGACTTGGTGGACAATGGCTGTCTAAGCCAATAGAAGAGGGTTTCAGAGCTCAACCTCTGGGGTAGAAAAGACCCCTGTTGGCTGAGGACAGATGCTGCAGACCTTGCAAGACACAGCTAGCTTGCAGTGCCATCCAGGCCTACTGCTAGAGTTGTGTAAATTATTTATGGGCTTTGGCTATAAATTAGAGATGAATGGAAGGCCTTTGGGCCTGATCTTGAATGTACTATTAATGAATGTCATGCATTTTCTGCTGTAAGGGAGGGTTTTTGATAAGAGGACCAAGTCCTCTTGTATATAGGAATTACTAATGCTATTACTGTTTTGAAGACTGGTCTTATCTCAAATTCTGCTCTAACAGGGGTTTAAAAAATCCTTTGGTAGGAAAGGTAAATGTAGTCAATCATCCATTTAATTCAACTCACCTTTCATATCCTTCCGTCATAAACACTGGATCTAATTCCCATTTCAGAGAAGTTAAACTTACCTCTTTCCTCATCATCAGCAAAACTTCCTTGCTTGTGGTTGTCCCAGGTATCTAAAATTCTCATATAAACATTTGAATTAAAAGTAGAAATGCTATTAGGGCTCTTTGGGGCCAAACATCATCCAAGCTGTCAGGCTTACCCTTCTCAAATAAGCTAGTCAGCACCATCACCAAAACTTCCTGCACTTTCATGAGTACCAGGAGATACAAGGACACTTAGAATTACCAAAGAGCTTGTGTACCTCAGAATAAGTGTCCCTGGCCACACAACCTCAGATTACTGTTCAGACTTACACCTTGCCAGCCATCAACCTCTTTCTCACACATGTACACACAAACTCTGGTGACAGAAACAAGAACTTTTGCTCATATTTTTTTTAATGTATCACAATGAGCAGGAAACATACTTGATGAAATATTTTCAAAGGAGTATATTCAATTACCATCTACAATCAACTTAACTATGACAACAAAGTTTTTGTGACAAATTTTTTCAGTTTGAAAGTTCCATGTGGTTCTGTTAGTCTCCATGTATTTTGGTACAGTTCGAGATCAGCATTGTTACAGTAACAAAAAAGCTAACAAGACTACATTATAGAAAAACACCAAGAACATCATTTTTGGTTTCACTTGCTCTATTTTTTTTTTGTTTTTTTTTTTTGTTTTTTTTTTTTGTTTTTTTGTACACTGCAAAGGCTGTTCATATACCTCTTCACCTCAGGGTCACGTTCATGTATGCTTTCTTTCCTACCCAAACTTGCCCCCCTCCCCTCCGAAGAAAGTAAACAAACAAACAAAAAAACTAGTCAAAGCTTTGTTTCACAGTGGGCAGTATCTCAGCGCCAACAAACAACCAACTCAATTTATGCTTCTATTTAAAATGTTTTAATTTAATTTATTATTTAAAAAAAAATATATGTCCATGAACATCAAGTGCACTGGCTTGGGTCTCTGCCTCTCTCTCCTGCAACTTCCTGCCATGCCTGATAAGCTCAGGTTTAAACACGTGCTGTCTGTGTTACCTTATTTTCAATTGTGTAAAACTCTGGCCACATTCATCTCTTTAAATAGCTTTTAATTAAAAATAGAACTTCCTAAACTTTTCCGTGTGTGTGTGTGTGTGTGTGTGTGTGTGTGTGTGTGTGCACGCACGCATGTGTAGGTGTGTGAATGTGTTTCCTTCTTAAGTTTCTTTTTGGAGGATGGAGGAAATAACTCCCATTCTGTGGGCCCATTTGGTGCTATGACTGATTGGTGTCTGGCACCAACCCACACTGTGGAGATTCAGAAAAAAAACAACCAACCAAAAACACGAAGTATCAATGGAGGTGAAGAACTAATTCAAAAAGAAATTTGAGATATCCTATTCAGCTACGGACTATGCAGCAGACAGGAGTAAATTCTCCGAGTGGGACCGATCTAAACAGTCGAGCATTGTAGTGAATTCATGCTTTGTAAATGATACTGGTCACAGCCATGGTGGATGCCAGCCCACAGACATCTAACTAGCTCATGTTTGACCTCTAAGCTTTACCATCACCGACTGCTTTGCTACTTCTAGGTTAACGCTGAGAAGAATTTTTTTTTTGAATGAACGTATATGTGGGCGGTATACTTGTAGAGGAAAGCATTAAGCGTGCAACCCACTCCAGGTTGAAACACTCACATAACCCCACTGAGGAACACTGGTGGGTGGAAGCATGCTTAGTCAGTCTACCCAACCACCTTGCTATTGCCGAACACACCCACAGGTCGAGGCATGGCATAACAAAAACACTGACAGTCACTCTGCCTCACAGAGGGAGGATGGCATGGTAGCTCAAAAAAAAAAGAAAAGAAAAGAAAGGAAAAAGAAAACACTTTGGGGAGGGGTGGCAAAATTACAAGGAAATGAACTTAAAGTTGAGGGGGGGAGGGAAAGGGATAGAAATTGCACTATTACCAAACAGTTACCATTTTTAAAAACAAAGTTTTCAGAAAAGACCTAGCAGAATTTGACAGATAAAACTAGTGTTAAATTGTTAATTGGTATCACATAGAGAACCAAAAACAAAAACAATTTTTTTCTATATGATACAGACACAGAGTAACATACAACAGTTAAATGGCAAAAAATATATATATATATATTTCATAGAGTTACAAACAAGATAAAATAATGGAAAACAAAAAACTGTACAACTTCAAAATTTAAAAATGTTCATCTCAAACACAGGGAGAAATACAAGAATTCTTGTTAAAAGAAATAGCTTGTTAAAACAGCAAATGTTTTGCGTACTTGTTTTTGACACCTTATGCTATGACTGGATACTGGTATGAATAGTTAGATGGTATTCTTTAGTACTTCTACTTAAAAAAAAAAAAATTAAAAAAGGAATTTGCACTGTGCATCAGTCAGCCTAGTTAGAAATATATACAACAGTTCAGGATCTACTCTTTCATTAAACTAAAAACAAATTCATAAAAATAAAATAGTCCCGGCTAAAAAAGAAAAAGAGAAAAAAAAGAAATTCATTTTCAGATCTTGGAATGCTCCAGTCTTTTTGCAAAGTCGATGAGTGGCTTCAGCACTGGGGAAGAAGCCCGAAAGGTGACCAGATGGAACCTGCATTCACAGTCTTCAAAGTTCCCTTTTGAAACATAAGGAAGAGAATGAAGGGGAGAAGGATTTCACACTTTCGGGGTAAGGGGAGATTTTTTTCTGTTGATGTTTGGCTATGAAGGTGAAACAGCAAAGCATCTATTTGTCTCCAAAATCTACGTTATAGCAGCACAAAGGTTTCCTTTCAAAGTTCAGACCGCTTTTTTAAGATGAGAAAGGGTGTATGTTGCGTTGTGTTGTGTGTTACAGGAATATGGATATTAACATAAACACAAGTGCCTCACACACAGTTCCTTTTTTGCTCTCTGTACGTACATTGCTATCTGCTTCTTTGTTGGCTGCGCTCTGGATCACTCGCTGCTCAGACTGCCTAACACAAGGACAAAAGTTTGAAGTAAAAAGTGTGTCTTTTGGTATATGGAATTGTCTTTAACAGCTGCCTCTCTGCTTGCAGAAGAAGCACATAACAACCTGGGAATCTTCTGTTTTACTCTTTCTTTTATTAAACTAAGTCTTGTTTATTTAAATCAGAAACAAATTCTCAAGTAAGAAGAACCCTTTCCCTTTTTTCTGCCTCAGCAGTGAAAGGGTGTGTCTTTGGATTTTATTTAAAGCATGAAATTTCTTTTTCTGAGAGAGGAAAGAAAACAAAACAAAAACACAGAAACCAAACCCCTAACCAAAAACTTTTTTAGAAAAGAAAAGCACACAGCCCAATTACACAAACTGAAACAAATGCTTTAGTTTAGGAAAAGAATATTTGAAGCATCTACCAAACAAGGAGGGGAAAAAAAGGGTGAAAAGAAAAACCAAAGGAAGGATAAATAAAAAATAAATGTACAAGGCTAACAGACATAGGTAACTAGAATTATATGCCTTTAAAAAGTTTCAACTCCCCAACCAAAAATAATCTGTGAGGATCCTAATGACCCCTAGAACCCTTTGAAATTCTTTCTTTAGTTTTATAAAATAATTCTGCAGCTACCCTCTAAGAAACGAAGGCAGCTACCTTAAGTGGGAGATTATAGGGTGGGAGGAGGAAAGAGAAAGTGGAATTAAGGGACAAAGGGGAGAAAAGCTTAGGTGAATCAACGGATTGCAATCTATCTGCTAGGAATGAACAAGACAACATCAAGTGAGGAGCTGTCAGCTGGACCATACAAAAAGCTAAATGTACACAAAAGGGTTTTTTTTTTTTTCCTTTTAAATCTACCATACTGCTTCAGTTCATTTCCAATGCAACAATCTACTCAACACCAAAAATGGTCATATCTATCATAAATACAGAAAGTCAGTTTTTAAAACTTATTTTTTAAGCTACAAGTCCTCAACACTCTGTGTGTGGGTTTTTTTTTTTTTTTTTTTTCTGAAAGTGGGAGTGCTTAACTTTTCCCCTTGAAATTGGCTTCAGCAGAAAAGCTATTCTTAAAATCCCCAGAAAGCTAAAGCAGTTCACATTGTTTTTCTCAAATACTTTCTGCCCGTTTTTAAATTAACAAAACAAATAATCTTTTCTGGAACGAAAACAAAAACCAAAAAAAAAAAAAAAAACCCCAAAAAAATAATATATATAAAACAATGATTCTGAAAACAGAACAAAGTGTGAGCCATTGACCTGAGAATAAAAAGACATTACATTTCTTTTTTTCTTTTAGCAAGCCATTGGTATCTGAATGCTAAGATAGCAAGAAATTTAAAACTGTAACAAGGTGGACTGCTTTCCCATACAGTGCATGCCGGGCTCCTCTGTGCTATCAACGTGGGGCATTTATTGAAAAGGGGCAAATATACAAGGGGTTTAAGCTCCAAAGACATAGGGAGGCCCTGTGGACTTGTTTCCCAGACCAATAGTACCTTCAAAAGGACACAATGTAACAGGGTTAAGTTTTTTCTTTTTTCTTTTTAATATTAGAAAAGAAAAGACAAGAATGTAAAATCACCGGCATAGATAGGTATATGGGAAAACAACCCACGCTTTTTCTTCCTTTTTTTTTTCCTTTTTTTTTTTTTTTTTTTTTTTTTTTTT
>NW_020185335.1:757725-766666 GCF_003031525.2 Neophocaena asiaeorientalis asiaeorientalis | reverse complement strand
CCCCCCCCCCTTTTTTTTTCTTTTTTTTTTTTTTTTTTTTTTTTTTTTTTTTTTTTTGGTTAGAAGCTTTGGAATTGCAGTTAGTCTATTTTTGAAATTGGTTTGTTATTAATTTTTTTATTTAAATTCATTTGTTTGTATTGTTCATCTTCAAAGCTTACAATCTGAAGGTGTCCGTTCCTACACTGGTCAGACCACTGTCCTTGGGGCAGCTGGGGTCTTTGGGACCCTCCACCGGGCTCGCCGGTCCGTCGGACTTTTGGCTGAGATCCGTGTCAGACTCCTCCGAATAGTCGTCTGTTGGCATCGAGGGCTGAACCCCTGAGGTGCTGCATGAACTTGAGGTAACCGTTGAAGATGAGGAGAGAGGAGGAAAAGAAGGGGGCTTCGCGGCCGAAGCCCGGGAGACCACTTGCGGCCAAGACTTCCTGGAGGCGTGGGGGGAAGCGGAGGACGAGGAGGGGGCGGCGGCTGACAGGGGAGGGGGGCTGTCGTTTGAGTGAGCGGCAGACTGCGAGGTAGATGCGGTGCTAGGATCGGGGAAGCAGGCAGAGTGAGGTAATAAACTAGGGTGCTCTTTGGCGTTTCTTGCTGCTCTCGTGATTGTTCTGTGTTTGTGCAAGGCCGACTCGAGATGTTGACTCAGAGCTTCCTCCCCACAGAGCGCGCTCTCGCACGCCAGGCAGTGGTACGAGCCGCCGCCACCACCGCCGCCGCCGCCGCCGCCCGTGGGGACGTGAAGCACCATCTCTTGCAGGTTCACCACAGACTGGCCGAAGAAGCAGAGGGACTTCAGGTGGCTCCTCGCCGCCTCCTCGTCACTGAAGCCCGCCTGGCACTTGCGGCAGACCAACTTGTACTGCACCTTTGGAACAATGAAGGGGTCGTAGAGGGAGTCCGCACTTTTGCTTTCTGCTTCTGGCTCTTCGGGGGGTTTCGGCAGGAGGGGGGACACCTCACGGGGTGCGTTTTTCTGCTCTTCTGGTCTGGGGGATTCTTTGGCAGGGTCTTTGTCTGGGGAAGCAGCCCCCTGGGGGACTGGGGTTTGGCTTGCTTTGGGCTGCTGCACTTTTTGCTGCTGCTGCTGCTGCTGCTGCCGCTGCTGCTGGATGGCCTCCTGCAGACTCTGCTGGTATTGCTGGTACTGCTGCAGTAGGGAGCCCGGGGACAGCCCCATCAGGGCCTGCGACAGCGCAGGGCTGTAGGGGAACAGGCCTTCCATGCCGTACATAGGCTGCAGGTACCCGCTCTGCAGGGCGCCGGGGATCTGGGGGGCGTAATAAGGAGAGAAGCCTGGTACAAAGTAAGGGAGGAACTGGCTCGTGAGCAACGCTGTGGGGTCCGAAGTCAAGGCTGCCTGCAGGGCCTGCAGCTGCGCAGGGTCCACTGCATACTCCATGGCGGGCAGCGGTGCTGAGATCGTGGCTGCGGCCGCCGTGGGGGCCTCTCCTTTCTCCTTCTTGGGGACGGGCAGGGGTTCCCCTTTCCCTTTGTGTGCCTTTTCCTTCTCCTTTCCCTTCTCACCATCTCTGTCCTTGCGTTGCTGTTGCTGCTGCTGCGGCGGGAGCTGCGGCGCGGGTGGCGGCTGGGCTGCTGGCGGCGGCGGCGGCTGCGCCTGCGGCGGCTGCGGTTGGGGACTTGGCAGAGGGGCCGTCGCCGCGGAGGCCTGTGCTGGCGTGGGGGAGCTCAGCGACGCTGAGGGTGGTTTATTTGGTAATCCAGACGTGGGGAGGCCGGGGGAAGGAACGGTTGTGCTGGGCAGACCCATCAAGTTCGGTTTAGGAGACGTTAAAGCTGAAAGGAGTGGAGACAGAGAAATCACGTGTCAGTCTGGGGTGCTGAGGCTAGTGCTAAAGATGTTTCACCTGTGTCACTGGCACAGGGTCTAAGAGCTCAAGGTTTGAACTTGGAGGATCCTGTTGATCCAACGGCTTTCCCGCCAGGCCCCGGTTGGGTAGCCTGTATTCTAATCCGGACCCAGCCCTGGGTCAGCTCCCATACCAGCTAAACAACTTCCAACACCTTCCTGCCCAACGTGCCACACCCATCCCACTCGGTCACGTTTTCTCTGCTGCGCTCCCAACTCTGCCCAAGGCAATTTAGTCTGGAGGCCCCCAGACAAGCTGCTGCCAGCCGGGACCCATCGGAACCGATGGCCTTCATCAAAAGCCCCACAGAAATAGTACAGTCAAGAGGCCCCACCAGAAGCTGTCTGCAGAAGACAGCAAAAGCAAGAAACCCGGCCAGACACCAAGACCACCTGAACAAACACAACAGGCTCTACACATGTGCCTCTCTGACCGCCACTGTTGCAGGTGAATGGATGTGTTAGGAGGGCACAGAGAGGAGGAGCAATGGGAAGAAATGGAAACAATCCATTCAAGGTAAACAGTGGCACTGCTTTGGCTCAGCTGATCTGCTTTAACAAATCTGCTGAAAAATGTAACCACCTAGGAATAGGGTTCTGTAGTCCACTGGAAAAATGAGCATTTTCTTCTCCTGCCCCTCTCTGAATGACATACGGGAGGATTAGGACTGCAGATGCGTGAGAAAGCAGCCACAGGAAGAGGAGAAGAGCAATGTCAAAGTGCTGGCACCAGCAATTCCTAAGACATCACAACCTACCCCAGGCACCACTGCTTACGGGTGGCAGACCATGTCACCAGGCGCACGCAGGACATCCTCAGCCCCATCCTCAGTCACACTCAGGCCTAATCTACCACTACCTGTAAAGCCTTCACCCAGCCCCAGAGCCTGACCTCCTCCCTGAGCCATATCTCCTGGGTTAAATCTTTTGTTTCAGGGTGATGGAGGGCTGCTGCTGGTTCATGAAGACTAGCAAGGTAGCGGTGAAGGACAGCACTGACCACATCCAAGACACTAGACGGTATGCATCCCTCCTCTTCAGAGGACACCAAAATGTACTACTTTATCTGGACCACCTTCAGCAAGAAAGCTGGGGTGGGGTTCCAAACAAGTCACTGTCTTCATGAGAAAAAACACTCTGAAGCCCAAGCCAGGTGAAGACAATGTTGATTTCTAGCTCCAGTGGTGGTGCAGTATTCCCTGGGCTATCACGCTGCATTAAAAAAAAAACCTCAGATTTCGGGTGAAGAGAACAAGGTTGCCTCACGTTGCCAGTCCCAGCAGAAACAGGCATTAACTTTTTCATAGCCAAGGAGGATGCCTCCCTCAGCATCACATAGTATCATTAATTGACTCTTCCAAAATGGCAGAAAGGGACCACTGAAATTAAGTCATCCAATTTCCTGAATGTACTTACGGGACTGAAATCAGAGGAGAAGATGTGTCTGACTTACTTAGAAAAACTCAGTAAAGGCTTGTTGGTTAAAGTGGCACAAAGCAGATTATGAATTCCAACTCGGGACATGGCTTTGTCTATTTCTAGGCAACAGGCTTGCTCCAAGTGTTAGGCTGGAGCTGTAGGCAGAGCCCAATGACCAGTGGGGGCAGAGAAGGAAGCGCCTATTGATCTCCCCATCCCTCTGGCATCAGGCTTCCAGAGAAGAACTGACTTCCTCTACCTTGAACTGACAGACAGTGCACAAGACAGCTTCAGTTTTAAGAAACATGTACTGAACGTCTGCTATTTACCAGGCTCTGCACTAGCCACGTGAGATAAAGTAGCTCAATACGTTCTCACAATAATTCCGTGGCTTTGGTTTTCTTATCTGTAAGATCAGAACCACACAGGCCACTTCATCCCCCTGAGGCTGAGAGTCACGTACTCCTGGAGTCGGACTGACGAGGTATGGACTGTGGCTGACACACATCTGCCGTGTGATATCGGGCCTATTAGTTGACTGCTTGGAACCTCAGCTTTCCACAACAGATGGATGTAGGGTTTAAATGGAAGCTCATATGGAAAGAGCTTACCATCGGGCCTGACGTATTAAACACAAGTTCTTTCTTTCTTTCCTAATTCCAGATGCAGTGCTCCTGGGAGCTGCGGTACAGTCAGACGGTGGTAACTGGGGCGGGCCTGGCTGCTTTGAATGATTAAGAGCTGATCTGTCTTCCTACCTGGAGTCCACTCTAAGTGCTCAGAACCTGAGTAGCACTAAACATATACCTGTTGACTGACTGGCTCGTATTGGGTGCTGTGGAAGGAGTACATAGCACTGGGAGCCCGGCTCCTACCCTAGCTTGTTGAATGGTCTTGACCTCTCTGGGCCTCAGTTTTCTCATCTGTAAAACAAGGGGAATAGATCAGACATTTTGACTCTAATATTTTCACATTATTATGAAATGTTGGGCTTTCCCAAGCCCCTCTTCCAAGGTCCTGGGCTGCAAGTGAAGTTCAGTGCCTAGCCACTTTCCATAGTCTCTTTCTTGGCTTATGTCTAGCTGACTTTAACATCATTCTGTGACATTACTTGCCAACACATGTAAGCAACGACTTCTCCATCTTAATGCTTTCTTTTCTTGTTCTTCTCTTTGGATAAGAAACTGGGATCTGGAATGAGGTAGCCCTCACGTTCTGTAAAACACTGCTAAAATTATAAAACTTGGATTTAATTCAACCAGAAACCAGGGCTGCTCGGGGAAGCAGCAGAACCACTTCCACCCTGGGAAGAGGGCCATGTTTTGAAGGTAAGGAGGCACTCTGAGGGGCTCTCCTTTGGTGAATGTGTACTGGTCAACACAGGCTGTGGAGGGACCCGCTAACTTGTGCCTCAGTCTCACAGGATCCTGGAGGTGAAAGTCCAATTTAGGGAAGACAGCTGGATTCAGAGAAGACGGGTGAGGGCAGAGGAGGAGGAACAAGAGAGGTACACAGAAAGAACTGCGGCACTCCCTACGAAGTGGAAAAATAACTACCAAGTACGTGACTCTGAATTAGAAAGGGAAACGGGCAGAAGAAAATGAAGGGGTGTTACCATTAACATTTTTGTCTGTCTGGAGGACTAAAACATGTCAGTCATAATTCAGAACCACAGTGCCCAATACGAGTTCCTGGTCACTGCATTCCAGTACAAAGGCAGTCTATTTAGAAACCAGGGACTTCCCTGACGGTCCAGTGGTTAAGACTCCGAGCTTCCACTGCAGGGGGCACAGGTTCGATCCCTGGTCGGAGGACTAAAATCCCACGTGCCCCGTGATGCAGCCAAAAACCAACCAACCAACAAAAAACACCAACGTAACACTCTATTTCTGACTCGAAGAGAACCCCAGGAGTAAGGCTCTACCATATGAGAGCATCTTCCTGGTAGCATCTCTCCTGCCAGAGCACGTCTCTGAAGGTGAGACCACAGGGGAAGGCAAAGAGTTGACTTAAATTTTCTTGAACCAAAATGTTTTATATTTTCAACAGATATCGAGATGGGATCTGCATTTCCCCACAAGGACTGAATGGAAGGGTCTATAATGGAAACTGCTGTCTTGAAAATACCCCAGGATCTAGTATGCCAGAACCCTGAAGTTCATGCCTGTAACACACACCCTGCTGGTGTTACTGAACACCAGGCACGAGAATGGTTTCAGGAGACTGTTCCAACCACAAGATCCCCATCCTTGAACTGGCAAGTCAAAGAGTCGTGTACACTACAGCTCTAGGGAGACTCACTGGAAGGGACCTGAGGTTTTATTGCTGTTAGAGAACTTGACAAGGGAAGCTTCCTATCAGGCCAACACTCGGAGGTTTTGTGTGACAGCCATAGAAGAAGCGCTAATTGGGCGGCTATTTAATACTGGGAGAATCACCAAGAGCAGAACCCACCTGTGTTGGATGGAGTAAAGCCTGGCAAGGAGGGGCTGTTGAGGCCGGGGAGCAACACGGGAGGAATGCCCTGGATTGCCGGATATGCCGTAGGAAGGTTGAGAGCCTGAAGAGGGGCGTTGTCAAACATCCCTTGCTGCTGAGCTGCCAGTCCGAGGACCTCATTGGCCTTTTTAATCCGGTCCAACTCTTGTTGAGCCATCAACTGACGTACAGTGGCTGGGTCAAAGTATTCTTTCTCCTTGTCCAGCTGGCTTCCAATGGTGTCTTTAACTTTGGAGATATGCTGTTGGGAAAAGATATGGTCACGTACAGACAGCCGAGCGCTGTACTTGATGCCACACAAAGTGCACTCAGTTTTGGGTCCCTCGTAACTTGTTTGGTTTATACCAAAATGCTTGGCCATGCTTAACTTGGACTTCTTTTCTTTTGCCCGGGCATTCTGGAACCAGACCTGAACCACTCTCTTTGGCAGTCCAATGTCATTGCCCAGGACTTCACACTCTAGCATGGTGGGTGTCCTGTAGTCATTAAAGCATGACTTGAGGACCTTCAGCTGCAGGTTGGTCATCTGAGTGCGAAAACGTTTCTGCCCGGGCCTATCCCCACTGTCTCCAGATTTGCCTGCTGACCCACTTGCACCAGGGCTTGGGGAGCAGGGGTCTGCAAGGCTCGAGGTTTCACTGTAGTCCACTGTACCTTCATTGTCATATTCCTTGCTGTAAAAGCTCGGGGCTGGGCTGACCAGACCGGATGACAACCGATCTTCATACTCGGACATTGCCATCATGGCCGCTTTGGTCAACCCTTCACTGGGTGCGGAAGAGGATTTGGTTTCAGTTGCTATTCCCGTCGCACTGTCGTTATCCGCATTGCCCTCGTCTCCAGTAGTGGTGTCTGTGATCGCTGTGTTGACTGAGGAACAGTCGTCGTTGTCCAGCTTAGTTTGGTCAAAGTTTAGATTAACTGAGGACATGGAAGGGCTTTCAAAGTCTTCAATCCCTTCCACCTTGATGGAAGAAGGGCTAAGAAGAGTTCTAGGAGACAACTCCATGGTTTTGCTCACAGGTGAGAGGGGAACACCGTGGCCATCACTACTGCTTGGGGGTAGGTGGGAAAAGCTAGTTCCATCAAAAATATCTCCTTTCATCTGGAGTCCCCCGTCGCAGTCTAAGAGCATTGCAGACAGAGTTAGGTTGTAGCCGGCTCTCTTGGCTTCATGCCAATGACGGGACCGGATATGAGCCTCCAGGGCAGTCTTGGCTTTGAAGAGCGCTCTGCAAAAAGGGCATCTCCTGTGGGCCTGCGCTGGGCCCACAGCCCTGAACTGTCCTTTCCTTTCCCGGGCTCGGGTGTTCTGAAACCAGACTTGTACCACGCGTTTCTTCAGACCCACCTCATGCGCAATGTGATCCAACATCTTTCGAGTTGGATTGGAGTCCAAGAGATACTTTTGGTAGAGGATTTCTAGCTGTTCTGGTGTAATAGTTGTCCTCAAACGCTTGTCTCTCTGAGGTTCTTCTCCTCCCGTCCCACTGTCGTTTTCTCCAGGGCTGGCACTGGCCTTTTCCTCCAGCTTCCTCTTGAGAGTGTTCATCGTGGAGGTGGGAGTTGAAGGGGAAGTGGCCGAGCTTGCCGGAATCTGAGGTATGGCCCCAGAGAGCAGCTGGCTTGCCAGCAGTGGGTTACTCGGGTCAAACAGCATGAAAGGCATATCCAGTGACCTGTCCAAAAACTGGGGGTGGATGAACTGGTTCTGTGCGCTCAGAAAGTGAAGCTGCTGGTGCTCCTGCCAGTGCTCAAACGACGGGAACGCCAGCTTGCACTGCTCACACTGGTAGGGGATTAGCTGCGGAGGTAGGTTGGCCAGCTGCTGAGGAGTTGACGTGTGGAGGGGCTTAAGGGGCAGGTGGGAGAGCTGGGAGGGACTGGGGCTCGACTGGGCTAAGGGGCACTGAGGGGGGGGCACTTGGGGAGGAGGCTGGGGCAACGAAGCGGGGGGCGTCAGCTGCGGGAGCTTTTGCTGGGCTGCATTTGTCTTCTGCTCGGGCTGGTCTTGCTGCTGCAGCTCTGCCTTTGGTTGTCCTTGCTTTTCTTGGGTCTGGTTTGGCTGTGCACTGGGAGGTTCAGCCTGCTTTGGTTTCTCATCACTCGCCTCTGGTTTTGAACTGAAGGTGGCCAGTTCATCAGCCTCTGATGTAAGCTGCAAGAAAGCAGTGGAAGCTGTACTGGCCGTTGGTGCTGGGGTGCTGTAAGCCTGGGAGGGCATCGGGGTGCTGCACGAGGAGCTGGTGGGTGTCAGGATTTCCATGGCATCCATGGAATCCTCGTTTTGGCTGTCATCCTGCCCCTCCTCGTCCTCATCCTTGTAACACAGCTTCTTCTGGTGCTTGATGAGATCAAAGATGCGCTGAAACACCAGGCTGCATTTTTTGCACTGGTAGTTCAAGTTGCTCGTTCGAATATACCTATCATTTGTAAGTTCCCGCCGCTCTCCATCTTTGCCCTCTCCCTGATTCTCGTAGTTTTTCCTGGCCTTCTGTCGGGCGTTTTGAAACCAGACCACTATGACTCGGGTTGGAAGGTTCAGTAAATTAGAGAGTTGCTCAAATTCATCGTCCTTGGGGTAAGCGTTGGCGTCAAAGAAGTCCTGCAGGACCCTCAGCTGGTAGTCAGTAAATCTTGTTCTTGAAGACCTCTTGCTCCCCCAGTACTCCTGCTTCTGAGGTTCTGGTGAAGGGGGCCGAGAGTCGATCTTGAGCTCCTCCAGGCTGGTGATAGGAGGATTGCTGAAGTTGTAAGGGGAGTCCTTGTTACGCTGCCGCTCTTTGAAGAGAGTGTTTCTGAACCAGTGCTTGATCACTTTCTGGGGCAGCCCAGACTTGTCTGCCATCTCTTTGATCTGCTCTTCACTGGGGGAGTTGTTAATGTCAAAATACTGCCGCAAGACTCGGAGCTGGTCATCGGTGATCCTAGTGCGAGGCCTCTTGTTCTGCTGCTGGAGGAGACTTGGATTGAGCTGATGCTGGTAGAGCTGGGCCAGGTCCGCAGGCAGAGGCTCCACAGGTCCAAGCTGAGGGGGCAGCTGGGCCGGCAGGGTCTGCAGCGGCATCGTCTGCATCATCAGTGGTGAGAAGATGGGCAGCTCCATGGGCATGGAGAGCTGGGTCAGCGGCACGGATGGCTGGGCCGGTGCAATCG
>NW_020185335.1:744138-757607 GCF_003031525.2 Neophocaena asiaeorientalis asiaeorientalis | reverse complement strand
GGCTGGGGTGGAGGCGGGCGGGGGCGGCGCTGCCGGAAGCGGGGGCGGCGGCGGCGGTGGGGGCGGAGGCGGCGGCTCGGGGGTCTGAGGCCTCAAGGGGTACAGCTTGTCGTAGTGCTCTCGGTACTGTTTGGCAAATCTCTCCAGCTGTTTAAAGGGAAAGTAATTCTGGTGAACATGCTCCTGGTGACTCTTTAAAATCAAGATGTTCGAGAACAACTTGCCACAGGAGTCGCACTCGAGCTTTTCCGGATTCTCCCCCTGCTCGGTCTTCCCGTTCTTCTTCTGTACCTTCTGCTTGTTCTCGTTGTACTGAATGACCAGCTCAAAGCCGAAGTTCTCCAGCAAGGCCTTGGTGGCGTTCCCTCTGGCGTCCGAGGCGATGCGTGGAGGGAGCATGGAAGGCTCACAACTACCCCCTGGGGCCTGTTCTTTCTTCTCTTTGGCCTTCAAGGCATCAGGAAGTGACTCCTTTGGTCCCGAGTTGCCCTCTCCCCCCTCGGTACCATCCCTCTCTCTCTGGCTTTCTTTTTCCTTTTCTTTGATGACCAATTTGTTTTTCTTCTCGATATGCTGGCTGGGCTGTAGGAGTGCAGAGTGACTCTGGGGCAGAGAGAGCTGGCTCTGCTGCTGCAGGACCTGCTGATGGCCCTGCTGCGGGACCTGAACCTGAGCCTTCAGCTCTTCCAGCAAGCCCGGGCCCGCCCCCGTCAGCGTCAGCGCCCCGCTCGTCCCTGGCAGGCTCACCTCGGGGCTGAGCTGGAACTCGGCGCTGGGGATGTAGAAGGGGAAGAGGAGATGCTGCTGCTGCTGCAGCTGCAGCAGGGTCTCCGTGGCCATGGGGAAGTGAGGAAGGAGGGTGGGGCTAAACAGCTGGGACTGGATCAGGGCCGCCTGCTGCTGCAGCTCCTGCTGCAGGTGAGCTTGAACTTGGGCCTGGGCCTGGGCCAGGGTCTGTGCTTGCTGCTGCTGCTGCTGCCTGGACGTGATCATATCTGCCAGCTTCTTCCGATTGGCTTCCTTGGGCTCTGAAGGGGAAGCAGTGTTGGCACCGCTGGGATTCCCCAGGGGTGGCATGCCTACACTTTCAGCGGACACTTGGCTCAGTAAGCTGGAGCTTGGAGCAGTGCCAGCACTGCTTGGATTGGTGGTGGTAAAGGTGTTACTGCCACTGGTGCTCACAGGACTTGGGGTGGAGGAGCTCAGGGAGACACTGCTGCTGTTCCCGGTGCCATTGCTGCTGCCACTTGCAGCCTCCAGCTTGGCTGCCCGGGCCTTGGTTTGATGCAACACAGACCTCATATGGATCTCCAGCGTGGAACTCTGGCTATAGGCCACGTTACAAGTGTTACACTTGAAAGGTTTGTTGTCAGGGCTGCTGGTGGGTTCTGGCTGGCCAGCTGCCGATTCTTGAAGGGCTCTCTTCAACTTATGCAGGTGGGAGACAGAATTGTAGTGCACTAGCAGGATGTTCTTCTGAGTGAAAGATTCCTTGCAGACGGTACACTTGTAAGGGCGAGAAGGGTCTAGAAATTTTTCCATGGTGAAGTTGGGGCCTTTTCTGAAAGGGAGAGCTCTCTTTGGCTCTGAGCCCGAGTCTTCTTGTACCGACCCAGAGTCACTGCCCGTGGGGCTCTGTTTATCCTCCAAGTCACTCTCTTCTTCCTTGTCTTCCTCAACGATTATGGTATGGTCCTCGGCCAGGGTGGGGTCTCCCATTGCCAGGAGGTCTCCATTGGCCAGAAGGCCACCATAAAGCTGTTGGATGTCGGCCTCACTCAACTCCAGGTGGCTCGTCTCGAGGTGTTTTTTCAGAGCCTGGAAAGTTCGGAAACTGCGCTGACAGAGACAGCACATGGTGGCAGCTCTGATCACGTGGTACTGAGAGTGGAGCTGCAGCTTTTCCACGGTCTTGAAAGCTAGGCTGCACTGGTTGCAGCGGTACTTGTACACGTGGCGATCCGACACGGGCAGCTGAGGCCTCTTGGCGTGAACCTCGTTGAAGTGCGTCTGGAGGGTGGCGGAAGTCTTAAAAACCTGGTTGCACCCCTTCTTCCAGCACAGGAAGCCTGAATCTTCTCTCACAGAGCCTGGGTCAGCAGGAGAGGGTTTCACATCTCCACTGTGTTCTGTGCTGGCAGAGGGCAAGATGTTCTTTCCCAGATCATCTGAGGTTTCTGAAAAAAAAAAAAGCCCAATGATAAAGAAGGCTTAGAGCTGTCTACCCAGCAAGGCCTCATGAACAGCTCATGATGAGGGACATACCCAACCTGCAGACACACACACTCTCCACAGAGCCCCACACCGCTGAGAGCACGTGTTATACAAGCAGGTGCACAGGAACAGAGAGGAAGGAAAAAGGAAATACAAAAAGTCTCAACTGCTGGTAGGCCTATACCATAGCCCAAATCTGTCTTTTAAACAAACAATATTTGTTTGTTTCAATTTCTCAAGAACTGGCTTGAAGGGATACCCCCTTTGATCTGAATTATAGAATGGAGCTGAATTATAGAATATGTGAATTAATGCTGTCCTAAGCTGTGGGGAATTTGCAAGAACCGCTATCCACTGTAATATAAGAAATTTGGGGATATATATTTTTTTAGGCATTAAATTTCTTGTTATAATGTGACTTTGGACTGTCCTCTCTATTCAATAAGCAAAGAACATTCAAGTGGCCAATTATGAAAACACATTAAAACTTTTCTCTACAGTGAGATCATCACCCATAAATATTCTGACCCTTTTTTGGGTCAGCTGTATGCTGCCTAATATGGAAAAATCACAAGGGAGACACGGTGGGGCAGTAGTGTGGCGTAACTCTTCCCAGCTTAAACCTTAGCTGCTGACAAGGTGTCAAAGATGTAGGAGAGAGACTCATAAACAGAGGTCTAAGGCCCCATCCAGCTAGGACCCACCGTGGGGCACCAGCAGCAGCTATGCCTACAACAGTGTTCTTTCCAAATGCACCTCTCCGCTGCCTCCCATAAGGCGCTCCTGGAAGTCTCAGAGAAGAGCTCTGTGCAGAGATGACAGCACCTAGAAGGACAACTAATCCAGTGCCCTGAGATCACCCATGTGCTCCACAGGTCCCTAATAATTAAGTCCTCAGAGAGGGTGTATTTGATGGCTTAGGGTGGTAAGTCATGGGTCTACTGGCTGACTCTCTGGTTAGTCACTTCCTCACTGTACAGTCTAAGGGGACAGGTGTCCACCAAAACCCCACTGGTTCTCACCTGGTTTTCTCACTTCAAACCATATGAAGTGTGTACACAAATACATGCCAAGAACCAGAGTATCAAGTAGCTGACAACGGTGCCCCTCATCCCCTGAAAAGTTACATTCAGCTTTTAGGAGTATCGCAAAGGATTCTTGGCACGCTTGCTCCATGAAAATTTTGGCCCCAGGTTTCATTTTGTTTACTCTTCTCAGGGGTCAAGAATAATGACACTAACCAGGCTGCTTTCCTGCCTCCTCCAAACTGGAGTTCCCGTCCCGATCTGGAACAGCCGCTGGGAGGAACAGGCTGCTGGGCATCACCATCTCAGGGGTAGTCACCTGAAGAGCAAGCGGTAGAGAAGCGAGGAGAGTCAAAGGGCGAGGAAAGAGACGCAAAATAGGGAGATGTGTCAAAATTATTTAATAAGCAAAATTAGCCTTCACCAGTGTAAAGCTGGAGGTGTCACTTTTCATAGCTCACTGAAGATTCATGTTTATTAGACAAAGCTCACATCAGTCAAAAGCGTTTCTACGGTTACATTCTGGACATAATTAGCAGTGCACACTTGAAGAATAATCTTATTATTAATATTTTTCCTTTATGCAGAATTTTGACTTTGATCACTGACAATGTTTTGTCATGGGCTGTGAAACTTCTTGTGCAACCAATTAGGTAGATAAGTTGAAAGGCCCACCTTAAGCTGCTGAAAACATAATAAGGGCCCTAATTAAATCATACCTAGTAAAGTACACTGTAATCTTGAAGCAGGGAGCATTGTAGTACTGTTTTCAGAATGTATTCAGGCAAGAAGAGGAGGGGAATAAGAGCGAAGGAAAGGGTGAGAAGAAGAGAAGGGAACAAAAGGAAGGCTAAGGACACGCAGACACACTGGCAGATTTTTCCAGGAAACAACATTTTGTAACCCTTTACAAGCTGAGATCAAGTGCAAATGAGCATTTCTTATGACTCACTTCAGTCAGGGTTTCTCCTGGGGTCTTTGCCTGAGGTACACAGCATCAGAGGGGACTTCTGGCCAGTGTCCCAGCCGCAGAGGGTGCCCCGCACCCTACATTCTACAACAGGGCAGCCCCACCTTGGCCACGGCTGTTGTTTCCCAATACAGCAACTCCAGAATTAGCCTGGGTCAAAAGAGCTACAATTTAAGGTCAGATCTTTCGGCATTTATTTCTCCAGGCTTTCCTGCCATCTGGCCGCAAGCGTGTCCAAACAAGTTATCATCTGCCCTCCATTAACGTGATAGGAGGTCCTCAACATCCAACGTAAGGCTAAAAGGTTCTTCATTTAAGAAGAAGCAATATCCCTTTGCCTACTATAGGATGGGAAGGTAGTTGGCGATGATATTCCCAAATGAATTAGAAATCGTTCCCTGTTAGATGACAGCCTGAGAAGCAAACTGACCCTGAGGTTACAGTCACCACTAGCCTTTCTACATGGCGCGCAGCCCCACCTGGAGGCATTACTTTCCCATCAAACACAACTATTGAGATAGTATCTTCACTTGCTGTTACAAAGATTGGAACGCCTAGATTACTGTTCAAAATTAAATATTTGAAATAAATTACTATTAAATTTTTAACGGTTCGAGGATCCTGGCCTTGCTCAAAATCACTGCTGACGTGTCCACTAGAATCATCAGTGGTAGGTTCCACTCCTAGAGGAAACTCAGACAGCTGTCCCCATAAACCCAGAAAGGTAACTAACTCCTCAATACATTTCAGGGTGTTAGGATAATCTCAGCAACCCAGATGCCCGTAGGTGCAAAAATGAAGCAACAGGCACTACGGAGAAGGGCTCTGAGAAACCCTGCGTTTACGAAGAGCAGGTGCGTGGCAGGTGAATGTGACACAGAATCCCTGCTCTCACAGAATCTGCACCCTCACACAAAGCTCGCCAGCAGCTGCGTACGGCTAGCTGTGGATGAATAGTTCGGAACGGAGCGGAGATGGCCAAACTCATTCCATCTATTTTCTTTTTAATAGAAAGCATTTCTGACCAGTGTGGTTGGGGAGTCCAGCGGGAATCCAAGAAGTGAAAGGTCACCGATTAATTTATAGTCCTCAACCGAGGGGGAGCACGAGGTTGGGGGCAAGAGGGGGAGAAAGGGAAAGGAAAAAAGACTCCCCCGCACACCTCCTTTCTCAGCTGTAGCTGCAGGATCAGTCCTTTCCTGGGATCTTTAGGAATTATGAAAAATGAATCATGAGAAGTGAAAAAAAAAAAGCCCTACAGAGTAAAAAAGAATAAAATTATCTAACACCTCAGCTGCACATCATTATAGAAAACTGTGGGCTTTTTATACACATTACAGTAAGGCAGACATCCCCTCTAACAGACTCAGTACGACGGATCAGTAATTGTTTTCATACACTTTAATTAGAAAAACTCAGATGGCTATGAATAATAATGGAAAAGAGAGACTTTTGCACTTGAAAGGTTGAAGTCAATCAAGTGTGAATGACGGCAAAAAAGAAAGAAAAAAAAAGACACCAATTCATCAGCCCTCTGTTGTCTCGCCGCGACTTTAATCATAATTCCTGATTGGGATTCAAGAAGGCAGTAAGCAGCGGTTCTTTGTCTGCCTTCACCTTCCATCAATTAACTCTCTCCAAAATATAATCATCAACCTCACATGCTCCTCTGCATCTTAATCTGGGCCCCCAAACCTGTAAGTCTTGCCTCATACGTGTTTACGTAATTACTTCTATCTACCTGCATCTTCTCATCTATAGTGTACCCAACCTCTCCCTGAAAACAAACAAAAAATGTTGGGTATATAAATTTTTTTTTTTTTTTTTTTTTTTTTTTTTGGACTCTCAACCACTGCGCCACCAGGGAAGCCCTGTAAAATCTTAATGGGCAAGAAATTCCCAGAAAGCAAAGAAGAAGACCCCTAAAGAGAATCCTAAGGATCTAGAAATTCTGGTGCGGTCTGTCTGCGCATGGGTCTGAAGAGAGAGGTTGCGATGGAAGCCTCTTTGCTGTGCAGGACGCTGGAGGGCCCCACGTCAGCTCTCGGACACTAATGTTCCCGTGTCCGTGTCCACTACTCCCTCTCCTACCAGCTTCTCAAGCTCATCACTCAAAGTTACCACGCTTTTTTGTAAAGAGCCAAAAATACGGTCCTGCCAATGGCTCACTGAGGAATTCTGCTCACGGAAGAAAATGAAAGTTGGCCAAAGGCTGAGTTCCTTCAATACTTGCCTTGGCACTCCTTGTTTCCCAATCATATCTGGCTGCCACACAGTGTGGAAGGTTGAGTCTATCCCAGCCAGCCTCTGATGGACGGCTGAAAGTCCGTGGGAAAGGTGGTCACTCAACAGTGCTGGGCAGAGTTCTGTAAAGACCTTCCCTTTCTCTAGGAGCGTCGGAGCATGCCAGTGTGTGAGAGGACAAAACCTGGCCACAGCGTCGTAAGCAGAGCCGCCCCAAACGTGTCCAAACCACAGAGACCCTCGGAGGACTAGATGTCGCCAGCAGCTCCCCTGTACCGACAGCGTACGCGGCATTACACATTCACTCTCTCTGCCCCAAATCCTCCCATCCACACACTCAAAAGCCAAACAAAAAGTTTTAGGTTTGGCCAGACAACAGTACACAATCAGTCTAAACACCTATACTTCCTACACTGACACCCATGTAGACTGATTCTTCCAATAATCTTACACCCATAAACACTGAGTATGTTAAGTTACATTCCCCCATAGTCTACTCATTAATGTATAGAGGGGACCTCAGACTACTAAAACAGACTTTTAACCAAAAGTCAAAGTTTTTCTGGTAAGAAAATTCAATTGCTTAGAGCCATTACTGCCTCAGAACTTGAGTCTCTCAAAGATCGGCGGCCATGACCACGCAAAGCAGCTCTGTGGTGACGATCTGGATACCACATGTGCTCCTCTCAGCCATCGGAGCCAAGTCAAGCATGCAGAGTGACGGAAACGTAGGAAGAAAATATCATCCGAACAGGCGCAGTACCTTCCTAACAAGTAAACAAGTCTCACATATAACAAGGGAAATGTGGAGTTCTGCTCTGATGCTGAAAACCTTCAAGTTCAAGCAATTCTCACATCTGACGATAGAAACAGAAGAGCTCCAAGCCGGTACGAAGAATCTTCACGCTTAAGCCATTCCAAAACAACTTAGTTGATGAGATGGAAGGGCCTCAAATGACTCTGCTCATCCATTCATTTGACCATCATTCACTAAACTTTGTACAAGGTCCCCGTGCTGCACGCTTGTGAGACAGCAAGACCGGGTCCCTGTGTCCAAGAAGCTCACGTCCAGAATAATTAACCTTCTAGAGATCACAAACTCATTAGAAAATCTGATGAAAGTTGCAGCCTCCTAGAGAAAATACTTTTAAAACAAACTATCGTAGATAATTTCAGGAAATCACAGGCTCCCTCGAGGGAAATTCCGGGATTCAAGTTAATTGCCCTTGAACTACCAGGAAAGGTGACGTGGGTTTGTAAATACCTAGTTCCTACCTCCTGTTCAGTTCACCATTATTTTGGATTATGACTTAACGCCTTTCAAGTTTCTATGAGGTGAGTGGGCCCGAAAGCCCCAAGGACACACCTTATAAAACCCAGAGTCTTAGATGTGGGTCTGGTCCCCACTGTGACATCTGGGCGGGGCCGCTGATGTTGACTCTTTTTCGATAGGAGAAGCTAGAATTATAAGGAGCCCTCCCCACTCCTTGCTTTCTCTGGGTCATGGATATGAAATGGCCAAATACCCCAACTTGAGCAGCCAAGGGGTATATACACTTTGCTACATTCTGAACGGGACTGCTCATGCAAATTCACCTCTCAAGGCCACCCTGTCTGAGGTTAGATCAATGCAACCAACAAGTTCCACATGCTGGAAAGCAAAGGTACTTTCTTAGAGCGAGTACTGAACTTGGTTTCTCTGAGACCTTCATCCCCACAGCCTTGGCATTGCTCGCCTGAGTAGAGCTTTCTCAAAGGCTCTCTATTCCAAGTGAAAGTACAGGTTTGCCAAAACCTAGACTCCCAAGGAGACTCAAATCCTTCATATTTCAGTAAAAAAATCAAGAGAATGAAGAACCTCAGGTGGAGGGAAAAAAAGAGGGAAAAAGCCTCAGACACAGGCCTTCCTGGCACAGACCTGGCCGGTCTCTACACCTTGTGAATGAGGCATTGGTCCTGTTCAAAAAACAAGCATGGAGTTAAAAGACAACCGCTTCCAGAACTGAGCATTCTAGCTAGTGGGGGACCCAAAGTCGACGGCGCCAGTGAGGGTCTGGCTGCTCACTTCCTCCCCTGACCTCGATGGCTGCCAGCTGGTCTCTGCACATCTGCAGCCAGCAGGCCCGGCAACTCACGGCAGCAGAGAGAGCTTCAGAGGTTTTTCCCTCCTTTCCTTTTACTACCTTCCAAATGTGCCAGGCTGGGCGCTGGACCATGGAGTTGAGAGGGCTGTTTCTCTCTTTGTCTCGTTTCCCTTCTAAAATGTCTTCCTATGTCGCTATCTTTTTTGTTGTTTTTTTTAAACCTAAAACCCAAGAGGAAGAATTGTAGGGCCATATTAACAATTCATATGGGCCAGAAACAAATGCAGCCCTGAACCAGATTTTAAAATCTAAGAATGAGAAAGACTGAAAAAGGAGGTAGGTGGGAGAACAGGAAACATATGAACAGTTCACACACACATGCACGTACACACACACACACACACACACACACACACACACACACAGTGAGTGAGGGAGAAAAAAGCTGAGAAGGGGACTGAATTGGAGAGAAAAGCTTCATTAGACTTGGAGAGGCAAGCAGTGGCAGTATACCAAGGTCACTTTTAATTTAGACCATCTAATTGGCAAACAGGCTCCAAATGGCTATCACCTCACAGGGCTTGGAATTAATGAAGCCCGATTATTTTCATTACCCTCCTCTGAGATGGAGACAAAGTGAGAGCTGGTACCCAAGTGGGTGCCATAGCCTCAGGGCCGCTGGCCACCCGAGAGCCCCCAGTGCAGGGGGGCCAAGCAGCCAGCCTGATCTGGAGACTCGGATGCACAGGCACACGACGAGCAGAGACAGATGCTGACCGAAAACATCACAGGAGACAGACAGCTGGGGCGGGCTGGGGGTGGAGGGGACCTGCAGGCAGTGCAGGTCCAGGGGCAGCCAAGGGGAATCTGTGCGTGGACAAAACGTACAGAATAACTAAGGACTAGCAGAGGGAGTGAAGATGAAGGGCTAGAGAAAGAGGTGCTCCTGGGCTGCTCCAGAGCCAACCCCCTTCTCTGCCATGAGGTCATACTCTGTTAAGTGACTGGGGAACAAAGACAGTTTCCCCGTATTAGTGCTCCGGGATCCCAGTGGTGTGTCCTGCCACTTAGAAGGACAGTGATCAATTAGAATAATTTAAGAC
The DNA here is from genome assembly GCF_003031525.2 of Neophocaena asiaeorientalis asiaeorientalis. Classification (NCBI taxonomy): domain Eukaryota; kingdom Metazoa; phylum Chordata; class Mammalia; order Artiodactyla; family Phocoenidae; genus Neophocaena; species Neophocaena asiaeorientalis. The sequence goes on along the minus strand of NW_020185335.1, from coordinate 747,967 downwards.
TACTGATATGCATTGTAGGTGGTCTTTCCCATTCTCATTTAGGGGCCAGAAACCTGTCCCCTATGCCCTCAACCCTCCTCGCCTAAAACTGTGAGACAAAGGAGGGCACGAGCAGCAGCTCCTATATCCATCCCCACCAACAGTTCGGAATCTCGGACTTCTCGGTAAATAGGTGAGAATTCTATGGAACTGACATCGGGGGCGGGTCGCTCAGTTGGGTCTGGAGGGGCACTTGTCTCACCGCCTTGAGCTTTATAGATTTCCGTCTTTCCTATGACGTGTGTAAAGACACCGTTTGGAGCTCTGTTTCCAATAGGCCGAGCAGAATGAAGTGGTATGGGTGCAGTTTCCACAGCGGAGGGCCAGAGCTGCAATTGTTCCCAGTGGAGAATATTTTTCAAGCCCCTTCATCGGTAAAAAGAAGGGGGCCCATTGAAGACACAGATATGAGATGCAGAGCATAAGCAAGCAGCTGTTACCATAGCAACAGACATATTAGACACTGCAGGTTCCTGAAAGCTGTCTGATAAGGTATTATTAAATGAAGCCTCCTCAAAACACTCTCCATTTACAACTGAACGGAAAGGCATTGTACAGAAAGTAATCTATTTCCATTTATCAGGGTGGAATTTACTTTTAGAGAGACTGAAACCCAATTCAAGCCAGATCCTGGGACCTTGGACCCAAACAGCAAAAAGTATTTACCAGAATTTATAGCTTTAGATACCCTGGACATACCCCGTCTGCCAGGAGCTGTCTGTTTGGTGGATTTTGCCAGGCTTTCCTAGTTTGCAGCCAAAGGCAGTGAACTCAGTCAAACAATCTGGCAAGGAAGAAGATTCACTCCTCTCACTGCCATTCATCCTAGCCACTCAAGGATAAAGCAGACATAACTTTCTCCTCTTGGAGGATGAATGACTGAACACTGACCATTCCTTAATGATATGGTTTAGGAAATGGAGCTCTGATTTGAGGGGCATTTCTCAGAGTTTCCTGCTCTAGTTGGCCAGGAACAAACAGACGTATCGTCAGAAAGCCTAACCAATACTTTCCCTTGGCCAATTTTCTAATAAAATTGCTGTAAAATATCCTCCAGGGGCATGATTCTAACCACAGGTTCATTATAAACACTTAGTTGTAAAACAATTGCAAATTTCATATTAACACCAAACTTTTCAGAGGAAGGACAATGGCAACTATTTAATTTGTCAGGGCAGAGACCAAGATCAGCAGTCCAGTCCTCAAATAGCATGCTGGGCTCACCCCAAGGTATGGCCACGAACGCCCCTCTAACCCTGGTTGCTCATCTTTTCCTGCTGATGCTGCTAAAGGGTCGAGGTGGAATTGCTTCATTTAGCTCAATGCAAACCATCCTCATGACTTGGGAAACCAATTCAATACTGACAGCCATGCAGTAACTCCATCTTCTCATGCAAGGACAGGGTACCAAATCATCCTTATATACGCCTTTAAATCAAGTGTAAAACCCTTATGATTACATTTCCCACAACTTTCAACTTTATTTCTGAATCCATTAACTTTCTCTTGTTGCTAGCAAATGAACTTCCTATAGTCAGCACATTTCCCACAATTTGCATATTTTTTTCAGAAATATTTAGAAAACATCTCCATTGTCTGCTACGGGCAAATGAGGTAGGTACACAGGGGTTCCTGTACAAGGTGCCAAGCACAGCCCCTTTAGGGAGTGTGTTTCTCCTCCGTAATTATGTTCTTAGGGAGTCTTCTCAAATAGGGTTTATTAACCTGTTTCCATGGTTGGATTTTAGGGTATCCTTATGCTCTCTGGCACTGTGCACACAATTTTGCACATGGAGAATATTTGAAAGAGTTCTTAATAGTAGTTGTCACACTTTAGTTTGCACAGAATACCCAGTAAGGCTACTGAACCGTTTTCACCAGCGTCTCCAAAAAAAAGGTTGAGAATCACTGCTTGAGTGGGTAACACCCAGAAATATCTTAGGGATTGGTACCCAAGCAAACACAGCAGTAACATCCTCCTCTCAAAGACCCTGTTGATAAATGAAGAAGATTCATAATGACCGCCAGACTTGCTACTTTGAATGTACCATACTGTTGCTGTTATAAAAGTATGACAAACAATGGATATTTGAAATATAATTTGTATAGTAGTCCCTAGGGATGTATAAATGAAACTTACTGTCTGATGTAAACCAATCATACAGATTACTACAGGCTCACATTTCCTAGACCAGACTGATATTAAACAGGAGAAATAATCACCAGAGCAGAAGGACGATGTATTGAAAATGCCACCCTCCCCACATCTCTTCCTGTTTCTTCAGGCTCCCATGGTTCCAGGCCATCTGTGGGAAGTATGATGAGGCCTGAGGAAAATCCCCCTTGTTATTTCCAAGGCTGGAGAGAATTCCAGGGGAATTTGTAACAGAAACCCACCCATCCACAAAAGGAAGTTTCCACTTAGAGAGAACCTTTCAACGATGTTCACCAGTCTGTCTATTTGAAAATACCCACGGAAAGTGCATTTATACTTGAAATGAAACTCCTGCTAGGTCACCTTAGAGCTTGCCATTGGCTGCTAAGGTTCTCTTGATGCATCATCAAATGTACGTTCCTCACGACTAAACATCATTTACAATGTTATTCATTAATTTTGCGTAACCAAGTGGAATGGGAAATGCCTAGAGGTTATACGTCTGTGACCTGCATGGGAATCTTCACACGAAAAGGCAATCAAATTGACTTATTACTCCACTGTTGAAGGAAGTTAGAGGTGAGAATTTTTCTCTTTGGGGGTTTTTCCTCTAGTGATCAGGAAAGGGCTTTCCAGCAGCCCAAGCATACACAGAATGCAGGATATTGGTATCGCCTGTAGACATTTGAAAAGTTTTCACATTACATTAGATTCAAATCCTTATACTACTCTTTTGGGCCATGTTTACAGTGGCCACTTAGAGCCATGCCCCGCAGGAGTAGCACCACCATGCTCAAAATGCAAAGCCCTCGTTCATGACTCGCCACGTGCTACCCAACTGAGCACCTTCCTGCTTTGAGAATGAAAGCATCCACTTGAGAAACTCCCACGTCACAGGGCTACATTCTGCGAGTTTGCCACTTGCAGGGGCATCAAGTCAGTTAACCTCTCTGAGCCTCAGTTTCCTCAGCCGTCAATGTAAACGTGTCAAACTTTTTAAATAAAACAGAGTGGTTGTGAGGATGAAATGAGACATAATGAATTTAAGAGCAACCTAGAAGATGACCTGCTCAGTAAAGGTTTGGAGAATCTGAGTAACAACTTCTTCATGTAAATGGTTAGCTACTCTAGGCCTCTGCGTCCTGAGGGGAGAGAGGAATGATAAGGCATGTTGAGAAATGCATACGTATTCAGCCCTTTAGGCCACAGTCAGGCCAAGTCTAAGGTGAACAAAGGTCACAGAACTATCTTTGACATTTCCAACTCTGCACTGGCTCTCGCATCCAGCAACACAGCGTCCTGTCCATGTTGCTGCATCACCTTTGACCGCTGGGGAAAGAAAAGCCCCACGGTCCTGCTCCCAGCTGCCTTACCGTCATGATGAGCTTCTCCACGCAGTCGGGCGCCACGCTGTGGAGGTGGGTGAGGTGCAGCTGGAGGTGGATCTTGTTGTTGAGCATGTCCTGGCACAGGGGGCAGCGGAGCATGGGCTGCACCGAGTGCTGCGTCATGGCGTGCACCCGCAGCCGGTTGACATCGGCGTTGCTGTACTTGCAGTAGGGACACTGGTACATCTGTGGGGAACACACAGCCACCCCTCCGGCTGAATCTTCAGTTCCCACCACAACTGTGTCC